>NC_143569.1:105399705-105701323 GCF_054136105.1 Typopeltis vanoorti
ATATAGGATGGACGGGTATCTTACAGAAGAATAATTTTACCTTTCATCAGTTAAAATAATAGTGAATAAAGTTATTTCACTCTCATTATTTAAGAATTTCTCTTCATCCACTTACCTCTGGAACTTTCGAAATGATTCTGAATTCCCCATGGTATGACACCTTTCTAGAATTAGAGAAATATGCAATGAAGTGTTTGGTTGTTATTATAATTGTTATTCAATTCAAAATTTTGCTGTAGAACAAATACATATTATGATATTCAGTGTCGCTCTACAACTGTAATTTGTGAACATCACCTATTAAGCTCCTTGATCCTCGTTGGACATATTTAATTAAGGAAGTAATACCAGGAGCACAGTGGGATTATGATCAGAAGAATGATTTATTTTTCATTTGTAATGAAATAGCATCGCTTCACTGAAACGTTATATAATAATGACTTCTCGATATCAAGGCCTGCTTCCGATTCGAAAAACGTGTTGGAGAACAATGGTTGGTAATGGCCGGGAGTTATGTGAAGAGCGTGGTGGGAGTGGAGCTGTAATTCCAACTAAGATCATTTGTTAGAGCAGGTGCTCGACTTAGCTGAGAGTAGAAGCAAAGCCGATGATTAAAAAAATATATATAAAGATGTGCATAAATTTAAATGGAAAGAAAACCCACGAAATAAGAAAATGCTAGTTTCTGCTAAAAAGATTCTGCTATCAGTAACACCATTGTGAACATCACAATGGTGTTACTGATAGCAGAATCTTCTCGTTGGTTCAGGGCACAAATTTTGCCTGTTAATTTGGAACAGGTGAAATTTCATATTGTCAAATATCACACTGAAATTGAAAGTGGAGTAAAAATACAAGGGGATATTCTTATATACTTGGTTTGAAGCACCAGTTACCAGATGACCGAAAGTTGGAGTGAGTGGGTGAATTTCCATCTACGAGACGAAAATTGAGCAGTTTTATTATGCTGGGTAATGAACTGAATACATCATGATCTACATCTTATTGAAGAAAGAGAGAGAGAGAGAGAGAGAGAGAGAGAGAGAGAGAGAGAGAGAAATAAGGGAATTCCAAAAAATAAAGTATAAATTTTTCTAACAGTTCTTGGAATTATTTTGTTATTTTTATTAGTGTATAAGCATATTTCAGCTTCACTGCCATTTTTAATATTTTAGTATTGCCTTTCAAAAAGGTTTATGCTACAAATTTAGAGAGGAGGAAGATGTAGTTTGGTGGTAAAAATTTGTGAACAAGGGACGCGCGAGCACGCGCGCGCGCACACACACACATACGAGTATTGAAGCTCCTATCCATGCGTGACTTGTTCGGTTTCTTCTGCTTCTTCGTATTGCCACTCCATCTTCGTTGACATACAGCTAGGAGAGTGGAGGGTCGGAAGATGAATTAGTCGGAAGATAGTTGGCGACCTTGCAGTTTTCTTACAGTAAAGAATGGGCATGTGTAGCATATAGCGATCAATCTTCGGAACCGCTTTGCGTTTTATTCTCAGATGGCGAAGACAAAATTTCTGCTCTATTACGTTATGTTGAGCATGTGTTCGCTTTCTCTCGATACACATGCAATGTGCAGAGAAAGGAGACATAAATGGAAGATAGACATATTCGGAAACAGTCCAATCAAGATATTATGGCCATCCCGTTTTTCACAATCCAGATATTTCACGCTCGTCCTCTCCGGGTACACTTGTATCACAATAAAACCCAGGTAGAGCGAATGAAACTGTAGGCTGAATGATACTGTGTGACGTTGTGATCATCGAAGTTGATCAACATGGCAATATGAAGAAGCAAGAAACGTGATGAGACGAACTTCAGAAAAGGCTTACCAGAAATAATGAAAAAGAGTTGTAGTATTGGATATGATTCCTGGCGCCCTAATACACATTGACGAACCATGATATAGCACCTGATGTTTGTTGTTCATCAGACGCACCCTTTCTTGGTGATTATATTCTGACAAGATAATGGATTATCCACTTCGCTGTTATTATCCAATAGCTGTCGAAAACGATGGCCACTTACAGATGTTGCATGGTCCTTCATTTCGTTGTATTTCAGTCACATAGAATATCCCCTTACATGGAACATGCAGTGCGGGGTTAACTGCTTCACTCCAAAAGTTAGCATTCTAAAGCTATCATAAATACATGCGTGGTACACCATTCTATTTTAAGCGTTGAAAGGGTCTCGTAAAGTCCATGTGTAACGCAAGAGGGTGTGGGATCTATGAAATATTAGACTGTGGTTATAAAATTTTTAGTGGACAGTTTATACTTATCTTTAAAAAATATGAAAACGAACTACTAAAATATATTTCTTCTCCAAGTATTACCAGCATTCTTCAAATGTAATTGTCGCCCTGATTAGCCGATTGGATAAAGTGTTCCCTTTCCAGCTAACAGGTCGTTCGACACTGCATGCAGGGATGTCCTTGGAGTGTTCATGTGTGCGAAATGAATTACATGGATTACAGAAATATCGCGTTGATTACTGGAAGGCTGAATTGACTTTTATATGCTTCCATGTTTAGTAATTACATTTCGATTTATTTAAGCTTCCTTTTCTCTAGTCTACTCAAATTTTTAATGTAAGATCTGTCATTAACAAAGAAGTATATTAGTACAGAACGGCCTGTATTATTTTAGTTGGCTGTATTATTATGTGTTTAACACGTTCTGTGCTTCAGATCCCCGACGTTAGCAATTTCAGAATTATCTGCGTGAACAGAAGCAACTTTTAAAATTATTTTTTTGTAAGTCTTTAGAGGAAAGTGAACTTCGCTCTTAACAGTGCTCTCTAAAAAAAAGAAAACATTTTCCAAACTGTTTTCACAAGGATACCCTATAGGGGAATAAGTTACATAGCTGAATAACCAACAGTCTCTTGGAAGGTTAAAGCTAAATCATAGGGAGGAGATATCCAATTCGGCTTTTAAGGAATGGAGTTGAATTAGCAATTAGGATTGAGCTCACTCAATCAAAGAAGAAACGATGTTTTGATCAGGGGACCTAGGAAAACGTGTTAAGTGTCCTCAATTGGGACAAACTCCAACCGAATCAGCATAACTGAAGATTGACTCCATCAATCTAAGGAATATCACTCGAGATGAAGCGGCATGGACAGAAGAATTTGAGATGTAACACCTAAAGGTAATTGGTGTTATCGGAATATACCCAAAAAACATCCGATTTTTCTAAGTAATAACTACGGATATTATAATTAGGCATTAATGATCAGACAAAATTAAATAGAAGTTATAGCATTTGACAATAAACAGGAAGATGATATTGGTTGGCAAACTATTTCAACATTGTGTTGTAGGCAAACATCAAAATACAGAATTGGACATTCAAACTTATTTCTGTGTACTGTTCCGGAAGAGTTTATACGAAGTAAATAGTGTTGCAATTTTTCAAGTCATCAGAAAGGTAGCAGGCATACAGAAAAATAATCATTTGATTCCTAATCAAGATCCTGACAGCAGAGTAGGAAATGATTAAGAATATAGAAATACTTGGAGCAATGTGGAGAAGAGGGAAATGTTAATAAAATAATAATAATAATAATAATAATAATAATAATAATAATAATAATAATAATAATAATAATGAAGTACGTACATGCTAGATTTCTGCAAAGAACATTATAGTATTATTACTAACACTATGTTCCAATAAAGATGTGCACAAATTGACATCGGCAGGAGGGGGGGGCAAAAATACAAAAGAAAGGAAAAAAATCTCTTCGACGATACGCTCATGCTAGTTCAGGAAAAAAAAAATTATGCAAAACATAGCAGCATTGAGAGATAGGTCTGAAGGGATACAAAAATCAAACATCCGTCCTGAACTCAGGAACATAAAGAGGAAATTATGTAAAAGAAGAAATGTAGTGAACGTTTTCACTACGTGAATCAGTATGCTTTAAAAGAATAAAAAGAAAAGTGTAAGAAAGCAAAACAGTGTGTAAAACTAACCAAATAATAGTTACGGAAATGTTTTATTATGAACACAGAAGATAAATATGAAGACGGTGGCAAAATGTTCACTTAGCTGTGTAAAGAATGTTAGATATAGAGGAAACAATACCATAAAAGGATTTAGAAATAGTAGAAGCCGAAGATGAAAAGATATTCTTAAAGTCTGGAGGGAGTGGTGTGATAGATTGATGAATGACCTAAGAAATGAAAGAATTAGGTTTACCAGTAGAATAAACTTGGGTATAACTGTCAGTACATTAAGAAAAAAAAACATTAAAAAGAGAAAGAAGGCAAGGAAGATGGAGAAGATGATATCAATCAAAAATACTCAAATGTGGACAAATAAAATGTTGCTGTTACAGTTACGGGAGTGCATATTACGAGGGTGTTCTGAAGCGTTCTAGGCATCGAACAGAGATGGCAACACTATCTGCAAATTATTTTTTTTCCAAGTTCATACTTCTGTCGTAAGCATCCATGTGAAATTAAATGTCATTCTATCAAGTAGTTTGTTTTATACGGCTGTCTTAAGCAAACGTATCCCTTGAACGTATCCCTGTATCCCTTGAAATGAGATAAAATTGAGTATCTTGCGATTATAAAGTTCTTCGTAAAAAAGGTTTAATGCTAAAAGAAATTCATTCGAAGTTCACAAACGTTTTTTGGCACTCTTCTCTCGTTTTCGAGAAATATGAAATGGGCTGCCGAGTATAAAAGTGGCCGTACCAGCCTTGAAGTTAAGGACCTCCAAAAAGTGTAACAACACTTTTATCATTGGTCAAGTACACGTTATCGTATTGGATGACAGCGAGTCAAAGTGAAATTGCTGAGACTGTAGGTATTTCAAAATAACGTGTAGGATATATTTTACATGAAGAATTATGAATGAAAAAGCTTTGCTCAAGATGGGTACCGCGCGTAATTCATGCTCATAAGGGTCGATTTACTCACCACCCAATGAGAGAAACATTTAGCCTTCACCACCTTCATAGCGGCATTCATTCTCAGTATCCAAGAATGCCTCATGTCCTTTCTCCACCCTCCTTAACTTGAAAAATTCTATCAATTGAAATCCTTTGTAACCCTTTCAGAAGTTTGTAAGTCTCAATCATATCACACCGTGTTCTCCCGTTTACTAGTGTCTGCAGTCTACAAATTCTCAGCCTGTCTTCATACTGGCATCATTTTAACACCCTCCTTTGCGCGCGCGCGCGCGAACGCACTCTCTCTCTCTCTCTCTCTCTCTCTCTCTCTCTCTCTCTCTCTCTCTCTCTCTCCTATATCACAATCACAACGTAAACCAGGAGACCAATCTGGCAAAATAGTCCAAGTGAGGTCGTAGTCGTATCAAGGCCATGTACAAAGTCAAATTAACATTCTTATCTTTATACGTGAATGAAATGTTCGTTTCAGCATTGCAATAACCTTTTGAGATTGTATTTGCAATCTTTGTTATATGGCGCCTGAACTTCAACTTCCTATCTATTAACACTCCAAGATTCCTACTTCATCAGTTTCTTCTAGCACAATCCCATCAAGATAATACGAAATTGGATATCTAATCATGCCGAAGTGAATGACTTTACATTTAATGACATTGAACTGAGATCCATTTTTCCAGTCCCACAATTCCAGCCTATTCAAATCATACTGCAAGTACTACATATCAGCAGCATTGTTGATTACTCTACCTATCTTTGCACCATCAGCAAATAGCTGTATGTCGCTTGTCAAATACTTCCCAATATCATTAATGTTCAGATTGAATATCAGTGAAACAAGGACTGATCCTTCAGGTACGCCTCTGGTTACCTGGCATTCCCGTATACCACTTTTGGATGTCTGTCAGTCAGCCATCCTCTTATCCATGCTAATGTTGTATAACCCAAACCCATTTTCTCCAATTTATGCAACAGTCTTCAATACTGTATTCTGTCAAAACCCATAGGAAATATAAAAGTATCCAAGGTATATCCATTCCCTTGTCTAGTTCAATGGTAACATTATAATGAAATGTGAGCAAGTTGCTAAAACTTGACCTTCACTTAGTAAAGCCATGTTGCTCATTGCAAAGTAGAGATTCACTCTCAACCCATTTCTGAATGCGAGCCGTAACCACATATTCCAAAATCTTCACCACCACTCCTAAGATACTAATTGGTTGCTATTTGTATACATCGGACTTTGCACTACTCTTGTGCAATGGAATCACATGAAGTGCAAGACACGTTTACACTCTACCTCCGCAGTTATACTTCATATATATAAAGTCATTTCCTTAACTTTCATATTAAAATATCAAAATATATATTGATTTCAGCTGTTTCCTTTATTCTGATGAGATTATGCTGTTACTTAGAGTTCAAACAGCAGGATTCTTCAAGCAAACGGGATTTTTGCTATATGGTAGATTTGGTTTTAAATCAGCAATAAAAACAAAGAAAACGGTGAAATTCGGTAAACATCTCTCGCCAACTAAATGCAGACCCTACAGAATGAGTAAAAGCCTATTGCTGTTTAGGCAGAATTTCAGAGATGGAAAATTAATTTTAGAATAGATACTGAAATAAGCAAAGTCCTTTCAGTGGTTTAGTCTGCTGAATAAATATATATGGAATAAAGTAGAAATAATACAAAAAAACCTTACGTTAGAAGAATAAAAGACATTCTTCGAATCAGTTCTAATTTGTGGATCTCAGAGCGATTTAGAAATGAAATACGCAATTGAAGCCAAGACCGCATAAGTAGTCTCGTCTTGAATAAGAGTGGAAAAAAGATGAAGAACAAACTATATGCTTCATACAGTTAGAAGTGCCTTAGAAGAACAAACCGGAGCATCTGAGAATATTGGATTCTCAGTCACCGTTAATTTGTAAGGAAATGATTTACAGGGGATTAGTAATGAAGTAACCTTAATAATGTAGAACGTTCAGAGTAACCTGTAATATCTTCCTTGAAATATACATGAGGAATTTTATGATAATAAAGATCAGAATTGCGGACTCTGCAGTAAAGAGGACTCCGCAAATTTGTTAATTTGTCATTACTCAGCCTAGCTAGCGATAAAAAGAAAGATATTTTATATTTAACCCATTAGACATTCTGGACATTCTCAGAGAATGCAAAACTATAGAGATGCTCTACGGAAAAACAGCTTGCACAAAACATGAAACTAATCCTTCTTTTATTAAAAGGAAGCTGCTGTTGGGTTGAAGTAAACCAGTCTGAAAAAACCCGAGATGTAGGAACAAATATATTCGAATCGTGAGCCGATTAGAAATGAACAGCTCTGTTCTCCTTAAGGATTGGTTTCGAATTTAAGAACACATGACTGTAGTACTGATATTACTGCTTCAATTTTCATAGTTTTAAAATGGTTTCAATTCAGGTATTTAATTTAACAGTGTTTTCTATCTGTCACCCTACATACTGAGATACCCATCGATATCGGCTAATTAGAATTCAAATTTTGCATGCTGAAAGTTTTGAACAAAGAGGACTTGGCTCACCAACGAGCGAAGAACAAAGGAAGTCTCCATTTTAACGCACACCCTACAGTTACTCAAGATAAAAAAAGTCCAATGATCACTGAGACATCGAACGTCAGTAATCAAAATGTTCTGTAACAAGTGTACCAAGCCATTCAGGGGAGAAAGGGATCAGCCACATTGCTCTGGATGCGATAGAAGATTACATTACGATTGCTCTGGGATCACGGAAACCACTGAATAGCAAACGGGTGTACGACACTTGCCAAATGAAGCTGTCTACAAAGCTATCAGAAATAAAGAATAAAGAACAGCACAGAAGGTATGTGGTTTGCTGATACCAAGATTACAGATAATATACATTCATTCAAACTCATGGTTAAAGACTTGCCAAATACACACAGGGAACAAATTAACAAAAACTTCGTGGAGTGTGAACATTACATTCAGTACGATAATGAGACGCTGCAAGAAATGGTAGGAACTGTGCGAGACATAAACAAGAAATTAACGGTACCGATAGAAACTCAAGAAGTGAGGAAATGAAGAATTGAGGAAAGTGGTAAACACCCTCATTTGACAAATTAAGCACATACTACAAACGTAAAACAATAACGTAAAAACGTGTAACATAAAAGAACCCCTTCAAACGGAGGGGGAAAAGGAAAGACAGAAGATTTTAGAAACATATTGCAACTGATTGGTAACAAATTGATTACATTGATCATATCAACATACGGGCTCCCATCCATACATATACATCATCAGTAATTAACGTCAAAATTCCCGATCACTACTTTTTCCCAACTTCGTTTATTTATGTCAACTCCTCATTCTCTAGCAACACAAAACTCGATCATATTAAAGAACATTGTCGACAACCTCGTAATAAATACAGGCTAGAATTGTCTACTTAAGATAAATGATCCTGTAACTTAGTTCTCATATAAAGTTGAACTGACCCAAATAATACTCAACTACAAAAATTATATAAAAACACAAGAAATCAACTAACAACCGAAATTTCGTAATAAAAAAGGGCACTACTACTTCCTGAAATTCATGGAATATCATCAAAACATGAAGAAAGCATGGGCTACACTTTACGAATTATTAATTAAAATTTGTAAACTTGACCACAAATATTTTATTGCAAAAAGCTTTGGTCAAGATATGAATCAAAAGGAACTAGCAGACCTATTCATCTACTCCTTCACAAACAATATCACAAAACTGAAAACGATAACCAAAAATGAAATAAAAATAAAAAAATCAACACAATATTATCATCACAAGCCACATTGTTTTTCACGAGTATCAAAAGAGGAGCTGAAGTAAGCGCTCTTACATTTAAAAACAAAGACTACGAGGAATAGGCAAAATAAGACTCTGAAACCATTCAACACACTTTGAACAAATGAATCCTGTACTTGTGAGATTTGTGAACATAATATTCGACACTAGTATTATTTCACAACTAAAAACTTCGATAATCACTCCAATTTATAACCATTGCAAAAGAAACAATACACAGAACTTGAGACCAATAACTAACCTACCGGTCATCTCCAAAATTCCTGAAAGAATTACAAACACTAGACTACAAAATTATTTATAAAAGTACAACATTATCTCACAAAACCAATACGGCTCTCAGAAAACAGAAAGCATCATCACTTTAATCGAAGATATTGCAGGCTCCATAACCATAGATCTCGATAAAAACAAGTTTGTTGTCCTTATACTTGTTGAGTTAACTAAAGCCTTCAGTACTTGAATAGTATATACTGCTGAACATAACCTGAATACAGTCGGAATAAGAGGAACACTGCAAACCTGGTTTAGGAACTCTCTCTCACAACAGAACACAAGTGACAAAAATAGGCACACCTTACACCCAAGGTACACAAAAAAAACAAAAAAATACGGAGTCCCACAAGGCGCCATATTATTACCTACGCTGTTCAACATGTACATTATCGACTTTCACAATTAGATAAAACTAGACTACTGGCAGTCCACAGAAACACCAACACCATTGTTATTCCAAAGTACATATGACTTAATGAAATCACAACTTACTTCTACCAAAGCTCATTTATAATAAATAGCACCAAAACACAGATGTTAGTTTTTCATAATCCAAGAATCATACGCTCCGCCCAACTATCGCTACACTGTCACACATTCCGAAGCATTAACAACAACAACAACAAAAAAAAAAAAAATAGCTGCCATTGTCATGAAATAAAACCCGTAACAAATGCAAAATTCTGTGGCCTTTCATAGACTGCCACTACAAATTGTCAAAACATGAAGCCATACTAAATTCCGCATCATTGTAGCAAAACTTTTCCAGGTAAATGACATAATTTCACATAACATAAGAAACTAGATAATGATAAGTGAAAGTAATGTGATGTACCGAATTGTACACACGGGTAGCACAGAACTGTAAAGTTGTAAATTTGAGAATTTACAACTTTTGCATTTTAATAAAGAAATACTTGTTAATGTGAACTGTGAATAAAAACTAATTGTAAAATTAATATGTAAATGATAAAATGCAAAAGTAGCTGTTTAACTGTTAGGATTACTGTTACTTTTAACATCAACTGAGATATTTTAATAACATGTAACAGAATGTACCTTACATCCATGTAATTTCTTTAAAAGATAACAAACTGTATTATTATTATTATTATTATTATTATTATTATTATTATTATTATTATTATTATTATTATTATTATTATTATTATTATATTAATAATAATATTACAGCACAAGACTTTCTTGCAATAAGCTTCGGTCAGTACGCAAACCAAGAGGAACTAGCAGACTCATTCAACCATGCTTTCACAAACAATATCACACAACTCAAAAAAGACAAACTACCATCGATCAACAAAAACCTACCGACACAAAGTCAACAACAAACGATGTATTTTCCACCCATAACAAAAGGTGAACTGAATTAAGCAATCTTACAACTAAAACCAAACACCACACCAGGAATAGACAAATAAGACTCATAGCCCTTATACCATACTTTGAACAAATAAATCCAATACTTTTGAAACTCGTGAAAATAATATTCGACACAGGCATTATTCTACAACAACTAAAAACTGCAGTAATTATTACGCCAATATGCAAACACGGCAAAAGAAACGATACTCAGAACTACAGACCAATAGCTGCACTACCAGTCATCTCAAAAAGTCTAGAAAAAATAACACACACCAGACTACAGAACTATTTGCAGAAGAACTCTATTAGAAGACATCGCCGACACAATAAACAAAGCTCTCGAAAAAAACAAGTACGCTGCCCTTATACTGCTGGACCTAACCAAGCATTTGACACATTTGAATATGACATACTACTCACCAAACTATACTCAATAGGTATAAGAGGAACACTGCATACGTGGTTCAAGAACTACCTCTCAAACAGAACACAAGTAAAAAAATAGGTACATGTCACAGTCGGAGTATACAAGTAAAACACGGTGTACTTCAAGGTGCCATATTATCACCCACACTATTCAACATATACATCAACGATGTTCATAACATATCCATAAGAAGTCAAATATTTCAATACGCAGATGATACTGCACTACTAGCAATCCACACAGACATTAACACAGCTCTCTGCAAAGCACAAGACCTAAATGAAATACCAACATACTTCCACCAAAGCGGAATTCTAATCAAAGGCACCAAAACACAGATGTTGATAATACACAACCCAAGAATCATACGCCCCGCATTACTATCGATACATTGTCACACATACCGCTGCATTAACAGCAAAAATACCTGCCAATGTTCCGAAATCAAACCTGTAACACACGCAAAATACCTCGGTCTCTATATAGATTCCCACCTTAAAAGGACAAAACATATAGAATACCTGCACACCAAACTCCAGATCATCGCAGCAAAACTCTTCGAAGTTAAAGATATTATTCCACCCAACATAAAAAAACTCCTATATCACGGTAACTGCGAATCCCTACTCAGATACCGAAAAACAGTCTATACAAATACATCAAACAGTCACCTAACAAAATGAGAAACACTACACAGGAAAATCGTGTCAGCAGTGATCTGGACACCTTACACGCAACAAACAATATCCGACAAGCACATGGCGATACACAGAATTCTGAGCATTAAAAACCTGAAACACTACATGACATTAACAAGGAATTACTTCAACATCATCTATCGAAACAACAGAGACACATATCGTATAATACGACCTACAACAATTCTCTATATCCCCACACCAATAACACATAAGGTTCGTTTGTGAGATCACATTAGATACCCACACAACTCAACAACCTACCAACAAGGCTAAAATACGTAGATAACTACAGAAAATTAAAAAACCAACTCTGGAAAATATACCAACAAAGTTAAGAAACCATTAACACTAATATACACATCACAAATCACTAGCATCCAATGCCTATATCCCGTATATAAACATTAGCAACAACACAAATAATGAAGGTAAATCCCACTCTCTTCACAAAAGCTAACCCAAGCTTCGAAGTAGGTGGGATTAACTTGCCTCACTAATCTACAAGCAAACCTTATAAGCAAATGCAGAAATTAGTATGAATAATCACTCTTTCTCAAAATCCATTATTCAAAAATTCCATTTAATCTGCATTGTTAATACTAGAAGAACGTGTTGTAAATATAGATGCAAGAAATTATTATTATGAAATTTTAATTGAAATGCAATGTAGAAATTGAATCATATATGCAGCACTTAGTGCTGAATTTTTTAAAAATTACAAGTTGGAATGTCACTAAAGATGATTATTGTAATTGTGTAAATATTTTAGAAATCAATAAAAAAAATAAAATGAAAATTATTAATATAAAATAAACTCCGAACAATAACTGGCAAACTCTACAGGTTAAAAGACATAGTTCCCATACGCCTAAAGACACTAATATACAAAGCACTATGACAAAATACGCTAAGATACGCTATAACAACGTATGTTTTCTGTGCACCCTACAAATTAAATAGATTAATGTCGCTACAGTACAAATGACAAAACAAACTGATCTTTTGGGAACAAAGAGAAAATTACGACCTTATAAACTTTGCAATGTCAGAACACAAAATACTGACAGCAAAACATTTATGTCACTATGCAGCTTTGCTAAATCATTATTTCGATTCCAACTACAGGAGACAGTCAGAAATACATACCGCATAACAAGACCTCAAACTACTAATTATATTACATATAAATACAATAATCACTACAGAAAGGCCACGCGAATCTTCTACATCACAGGCATGATAAACAAATTACCTTTTTAACACAGAAACCTTACAAACTACAATAGCCTGAAAAGAGCTCTAAGGACATACTATGAACAAGAAACCGGCACCCAAAACACCATACAAACTTAATGAAACACAATATATTCGTTCAGACTTCCTGTTCAGTGACGCATCAATACATTCCACGTTAGTGTGTGCGCGTGCGTGCGTGCGTGCGTGCGCAATTTTCACAAATTTCTCAATGATATATTTCGTAGCTTCCCAACCACAGCCAAAAAAAAACAATAAATAATAACCAACTGGTGTCATCCTCAGATAAGCTTACATATAAGCTTCGAGGGTGAAGTCAGAGAAATGAGTTCTCATCCAAGATGTATCATATGTAACCAAATGCATGTAATGTACGTATTACATGTAAACCAATGTATGTATGTAAACAAATGTAAGTAATGTATGTAATGTATGTAATAACTGTAACAAAAGTATGCAATATACAGTGATTATATCCATTGATATTGTACATATAGATTGTAAAATTGCAAAGAAACATCTGTAATAACCATCATTCTGAATATTATAATAATATACTTTGTAAACAGCTATTGTTATTATTACTATTTAAAAAAACTTTATGTACAAAAAAGTATTTGTTATGCATAATTGTTTTCCTATAATGTATGTAATTTATCTGAGAAATAACAAAAATGTTAAAATTAAAAAAAAATTTTAATTTAAAAAAAATTATTATTAGAGGGCACTGTGTAGGCATACGCACGGTTGCACAGTTGTATCGGTGGTCCCATGTTTTATTTCATGTGGTTAATTTAAAAGTGTAACAAAGTAACTCTACTTGTCACACTGAAGACAGTGATATATAATTCATTGAAATCGGCCAAGTGGAACCCAAATTTTGAGTGTGCTGAAAATTGAGCACAGCTCATGGTGCTCACAAACGAGCATAGAACGAAGGACGTCGCCATCTTTACAGTTGTGTAAGGAAAGATTGGTGAGTCATGAACTGCAACAAGTGCCTGAAGGAATTATCGTCTGATGGAAGTCATATAACCTACAGGAAATGCCTTAGGAATCTTCACTTTACATGTTCTGGAGCCTCAAAAGCAACATGGCAACGCAAATCCAATGACAGTCAAGAGAAATTGAAATGCCTATGCTGCAGAGAGAACAAAGAAACGCCGCCACCTGCGATGCAACTGATACGCTGGATGCAGAATCACAGGATGAACTGGACTGACAAAAATTACTGCTCAGTCTTATAATTTGAGTTCCATAAATTTATAATGGGAAAAGGTTTAGAGAATATAAAACTCAAGTTATGTCCAAGAACTCTCTGATAAAGAGAATAAAGAATTAACAGAAAAAATTAGCGAATATGAAGAGTTTATTAAATTTAATAATTCAAAAGTCGAAGAAGTCTTACGAACGGTAAAAGACATTAAAACCAGCATTAACGCACTAAGTGACATGCAACACAAATTGATACATGACATATCAGAACTCCATCAAGAATTTAATTCACTAAAACTACAATAAGAAGTTTTAAACCAACAATAACATACAGAAGACCTTGTCATAAACGGTCTTCCAGAAACTGAATCCACAGAAAATCTCAAAATATTATATTCAGACTATAAATCAGATTCCCAGGAAGAACAAAAAACAAGGCTTTTTTGTTCGACGACCCACACCAGTCATAATCCGTGTCAAAAGCAAGGCTACAAGTGACAATCTCATAAAAGCCAGCGGACTGAAAAAATCAGCTCTCAAGGATTTAAATGCATCGCATGAATATACGCCAATCTTTCTGTCTGAGTATTTAACACCTTTCATTCAGAATCTTTTTTCTTTTCTTGAGAGGTTCAAAAGAACCAAGCGAGAAAAGAAAAAAAAAGAAAAAAGTATCAATTTTTGATACTTTTTTATGGATCAGCGACGGCAAAATATTCTTGAGAAAGTCACAGACTTTAAAGTCTCTACAAATAAAAAGCTCTGAATATATAGATAGGCTAGAACATATAAACGTCCGAGCAACAACAAACACTTACATTCCACAGTCATAAATTGTGAAATAGCAGACCGTTACTTCACCGTTCTAAACCTGCACACAAAGACAAAATCCATGCAATGTGCCACAGAAGAAAAGCGACAGAAAACAATAATAGACGAAGAAATAGTCAACCACGAATTAAGAAAATCAGACTGGGAACTCCTGAGATCAGATTCAGCAGATATCTTATACAACAACATTCAACTCCCACTGGAGGAAATATATAAGAACTGCAAAGAAAGTCAGAATTCGATCAAAACAAAACAAAATCCTCGGATAGCACAAACCTTAATTCTCGTAATACACAGAAAGGATGCTTTATGTGAAGAATTAAACCGATATCCAAATAACACAGATTTAAAAACTGAATATAAGATAACAAGGAATCGCCTTACAACACAAAACAGAAATGCAAAAAGAAGCTACTACAGAGGCAAACTACCCTCTGCACAAAACAACATGAAACAAACCTGGAATTTGATCAAGGAGATGCCAGATTGTGTTCCCAACACCACCGCTTTCGAAACCATAAAACACAGCTTCACGAAAGATGCAAAACCTATCCAAAACTAGCAAAGCGACATTAACAAATACTTTGCAGATTCTATCCAATAATTGCACAGAAATATATCCCCAATCACAAAACGTTTCCCTCCACTTGGACCACAATCAAAACAGACGTTATGGTTCCCAACCATAAAGGAAGCAAAATTTCTCATTGCAATACATCAAATCAATCCAAACAAAGACACAGGAATTGATGTATAAGAGCAGAGGATATCAAACAACATGCAATTAGCTTGTTGTATGTTGTATTTTATCCTACTAAAATTAAATAATCAAATATTTAAAACATGACAGATACCAAGTATGCTAAAGACCTCCATAATCTCACCCATATACAAACATGGAAAATGAAATTTAATCAGCAATTACCGACCCATAGCAACATTACCAATTATCAATCAAATTATGGAGCTGATCATGCTGAAGAAACTCACAGCATACACTGAGATCTTTCATATTCTCCCCAAAATACAATATGGTTTTCAGAAATATAAGGCAGCATCATCTCTCTTGGAAGACTTTACAGACGTAACTAATACCGCCTTAGACAAAAACAAAATTGCCATGGTAGTCTTTATAGATCTAACTAAAGCATTCGGTACATTTACACATCAAACCTTGCTAGAAAATCTGAGGCATGTTGGAATAGACAGGCCTCTTCACAGGTGGTTTACAAACTACCTTCAAAATAGAAAGCATATCAAACGTATCGGGTCAAACCGCAGAAGAGGTCTACCAGTAACTGGTGGAGAACCACAGGGAGCTGTAATCTCCCCAAATCTATTCAACATTTACATGCACGATATATTATTCAGCTACCACTCAAAGATAAGATATTCCAATACGCAGACGATACAGCTATGGTATCTATCCATGATAACGCAAGCATAGCCCAAATAAATATGCATCATGACATAAATCTGATCACAGACTGGCTCACAAAAACTCCATACACCTCAGAAAATACAAAATTTATGATACTCAGAAATCCACTTACTCGACCAGTTGATAACAAATATATAACCATTCAACGTCCACTTTCCAATATAAAAAACGCACAGAAAAGCAAAACCACCACAATTACTCAGGATAAAGCAATACAATACCTTTGAGTTTACTTCGATGCAGATATGAACTGGAATAGCCACATAAACCATCTACAGAAATCTCAGAACAATACCTGGCAAACTCTACAGGTTAAAAGGCATAGTTCCCACACACCTAAAACACTAATATACAAAGCATTATGCCAAAATATACTAAGATACGCTATAACAACCTATGCTTTCTGTGCACCCTGCAAACTAAATTGATTAATGTCGCTACAGTACAAAATGATAAAACTGATTTTTTGGGAACAAAGAGACAATAACGACTTTATATACACTGCAATGTCAGAAAACAAAATAGTGACAGCAAAACATTTATGTCACTACGGAGCTTTGCTAAAACATTATTTCGATGCCAACTATAGGACAGTCAGAAATACATACCGTATAACAAGACCTCGGACAATTAATTATATCAACTATAAATACAATAATCACTACAGAATGGCCACGCGAAACTTCTACATTCCAGACATGATAAACAAATTACCTTTTGAATACAGACACTTACAAACTACAATAGCCTGAAAATAGCTCTGAGGACATACTATAAACAAAAAACATGCACCCAAAATACCATATAAACTTAATGAAACACAATATATTCGTTCAGGCTTCCAGTTCAGTGACGCATCAAGACATTCGAAGTTGTCGTGTGTGTGCGTGCGTGTTCTCATTTCTCAATCAACGGCTGCTGTGGAAATCAAGTCAATTTAACATAGATTTAATTTCATAGCTTCCCAATACAGCAAATAAACGAATAAATAATAACTGGTGTCTTCCTCAGATAAGTTCACAAATAAACTTCGAGGATGAAAGCTGAAAAAATACATCTCATCTAATCCAAGATAGAAAATAAATAAATAAATAAATAAATAAATAAAAAAATAAATATAAATAAATAAATATAAATAAATAAATAAATAAATAAATATAAATAAATAAATAAATAAAAAATAAATATAAATAAATAAATATAAATAAATAAATAAATAAATAAATATAAATGTATCATACGTAATCCAATGCATGTAATGTACGTATCACATATAAACAAATGTATGTAATGTATCATATGTAATGATAACTATATAATGTATGTATCATATGTTATAAATTATTGTAATTATTAATGCGACAAAAATTATTATTATTATCATTAGAATACATGAATATATCAAATGTAGAGAAATGTATGTAAGTTGTATCATACGTAATCAAAATTATTTAATGTCTGTATCATATGTAATAAATTATTATTATTAAAAAGTTATTATTATTATTATTGTATGTAATTTATTTGAGAAATTATAAAATGTTAAAAATATTATATGTGATGCATATGCATATGTTAGCAGAACGTGTAAATACCTATTTGCAGATTAATGTGCAAGTACCTATTATAAATATTATATGTGAATAATAATAATAGTTATTATTATTTAAAAATATTTATTATTATTATTATTATTATTATTATTATTATTATTATTATTATTATTATTAAGAGAGACCTTCAGGGAGTCAGAGACTCATCGAGTGAGGCCACATTCTTGAATTAATTCACATTGCTTGCACTCACAACATCAAATGGTAATCCATTCCATCCACACAGTACACTATAAGAGAAAATTTTCACCATCACCCTCTTCTTAGCAGAATTCATTCCCAGTTTCCAGGTTCCCTCCTGCTCTTATTATATATGCCTTCCAAGAATGTCCTCTATAAAATCAAAAATTCCATTAATTGAAATACTTGATGATTGTTTCAGAAGTTAGTAAGTCTCAGTTATATTAATCCTTTTTTTTCTGTTTTGTACTGATTCCAGTCTACAAATTCGCAATATGCTTCATAATCAATCTTCCATAAGCCTAATGTCATTTATAATATCTCCTTTGCACTCTCCCCTGTATATCAGAATCACAACGGAAACCTAGAGACCGGATCTGCTTACATTAATCTAATGAATGGCCTTATCAAGACCTTACAAAGAGGAAAATGAGTTCCATTTCTTTACATATGAAAGGTCATTTCAGCATTATAATTAACGTTTCAGTTGTATTTGCACTCATTGCTACAATGGCGGTGAATCAGTTTGTTATCTACTACCACTCCTTAGCGTGATCACTTTCGTATAGCATAACCCCACCAATATACTTCGATATCTGACACGCCAAAGTGCATGACTTTACATTTACTGACATTGAAATGACATACACGTGCACAATTCCAGTCTTCTCAAATCTTTCCGCAAGTATGCATATCATCCATATTAATGACAATGCACTTATCTTTTCAGTCGTATTTGCAATCTTGGCTGCACCGCCCCGTGACTTCAACTTCTATCTACTAACATTCCAAGATCCCTAGCCTCATCAGTTTTGTCTAGCATAATCACACCATTATAATATTGCATTGGATATCTAATCATACCATAGTGAATGACTTTACATTCATAAACATTGAACTGATATCCATTTTCTGTTGCCCACAATTCCAGCCTATTCAAATCATTCTACAAAGACTGCATATCGGCAGCATTCCTGATTACCCCTATATATCTTTGCATCATCAGCAAAGAGCTGTACGTCGGTATACGTCAAATCTTTCCCAATATCATTAACATACAGATTAAATAACAGTGGAGCAAGCAATGATCCTTGTGGTACTCCACTATTCCCTTAAACCTTGCAAAGTACCCTCCCATATACTACTGTTTCATATTAGGCATCCATCCATCATTTTAACCAAGCTAATAGTTTATAAACAAAATCCATAATCACCAATTTATGCTACAGTGTACCGTGCTGTGTTCTTCTCATAGAGAAGAAGGTTTTATTCTTGTATTTAGTCTTGTATCTTGCAATTTTACTCGTAATATTAGTATTACGACAGTTTTCTCAATTTCTGTTGAAAAGATGCCAATCATCAGAGCTATTCATGACACTCCTGCACAATTCTGACATTAATTCTATCGTCCCCAGTAGCAGAAGAGTTTCCAAGTTTCATTATAATATTCTTGATTTCATTCTCACAAGTAAGGGAAAAAAGTACATGGAATGCTTATTCCTTTTAAGTCCGCAAATTACGGATGGATTATTAGGACTATTTCCAAGTTTTTCATTGGCGGTTACGAAGTAATTATTAAATCTGTCTTCTAACGTTCTTTTGCTGTTAAAATCTATATCATTACTGTCCTCGTTACCAAGTCTCGGAAGTGTTGGTTTTCGCATATTGTTGTCCAGTAGATTGTTTACAAATTTCCAATGTTTGTGGCACTACCTTCACATCTCAAAAAATTCATTATGATAATACTCGTTTTTTCGTTCTTTCAATTTTTCATTTACTTGGTTCCTATAATATCTGAAACTATTTTCAGAGTATTCATTGTAAGAGTAATTTTTGTGATTTTGTACATCATTCTCTGAATTTTATACATTGTTTAATTCTTGAGTTATCCATGGCTTGGCTAGTTTGCGCCCGTTTCCGTGGAGAATGACAGTGGCGTGTTGTATTTCAGTATCTAATATGTTGAGTTTGCAGTAAGCATCGTCAACACTGGTTTCAGATTGTATTGGTTCCCAATCTATGGCACTTAATTTACGTACTAGCACAATTCAGTTTATACTAGGATGTAGATACTGAATGCAGATGGAGTTTTAAAACTTTAACAGTTTTCTCTTGATTTATTCGTACTTTTTGTTCTTACAAGCACATGATCCAAACGTGAAGCACGGCCATTGAAATCTCTCATCATAACATTCCCAAGTTGCCCAAAGCCATACATGGCTAATAAATCAACGAAATCGAGAGAATAATTGCTGTCGCATAGCACATGAACATTTATGTCACCAATTATGATAACATTATCATAATCCATGTCATGTAGTACGGTGTCCAGTTCTTGTATAAAGTCGTAAGGCGTAACAGAATGAGATCTATAAATAACATTATGCAGTAATTGTAGTTCTTTAAGTAAATGTCAACTTTCTCGGCTGTTTCCATTTTGTACTGCTAATGTGCTTATAGTTAAATGCCTTCGGGTAAAAATCAATAATCACCCAGATCTGTTATAATTCCTACAGTCGTAACATTTTTTAAACCCTTCTAAATAAAACAGGCAGCTTCATGCTCCTTTATCCATATTTCTCTTTGTATTAATTAAAATATCTATATTATAATCTATGTCAATTTAGGTCATTTAATATTAGTTCTAGATGTTCCATTTGATCTGTTATACTGTTTAAATGCAATATTTATAGAATAGGCTCAAAATTGAAATAATTCAATTATGAGCCTAGTCAATCATTGCAAATCATATTTGAAAAAGCAGTTACACTAATATCCATCTTCTTATTATCCAGAATAAAGTAGTCAGTGAGTCTTTCGTTATTTTCAAAGATTTTGGAAGTCTTCTTCACATTTATCCTCCATATATGCGAAGTGTGTGTCATCTTTTCTCATGAAGAGTTTACCGTCCTTGATCCAGAGATAGATATAGTCTTTATCGTTTTTTTCGGCTCCGTACAGTTGATGCTTCATATTCGCAGATGTTCATTTAAATATATTTTGCGATCTTTAAAATTAATATTTATTTTGTAGTTTTAAGATTTTGTGTTCCTCTAGTTATTTATCTTTCGCCTCCTTAAATCTGAATTAAAAAATAATATTTTTCAGCTTGTGTGCGTGTGCCTTATGGAGCCTGTGGGCTGCTTTGATGACCTACCCATTAAAATACACTTGACGTTTTCGTGAATTTTTTTTTAAATTTCACGCAAGCTTTCATGTGCTCTTGAGATACTCCTACTATTTCCAAATTCTCTTTATGGCTTCTTGACTGTGATCATCAACAGTGAGATTAATTCATTTAATATCCCTCCTTGACTGTAAATTATATACTGTGTAGAACATCACTTGGAATTCATCCCCTTGAGGAACGGTAAGGAAACGGTTCTTCATGAAGTTGTTTAGATAGGAGATCGATGATTGATTATTTTTATAAATGTAAATATTATATAACAGGAGTTATCATTAAAATTAAAGAAAATGTAAATTATTGAACTAACCTACATGCTGGTCTACAGTTTTCGACACAGTTAGGCAGTTGCTTTTCAAGAACGTAAAGCAATTTTTTGCTTGTTTCATTAATCGGATTTCCTAAAAGGGATGATAAGTGTAAATGTTATGCATTTTAGTAGAATGCTTGTAGTAATATTACAGCCTTATACACTGCTCAACAAAATTAACAGAAAGAAATGCTTTCATGAATAGTTTATTTTTAAGAGGATCTCTGAAAGTAAAATTTGACATTAGAAATATTCAAGCATGCAAATTCAGAATATTCCATAAAACTAATCTACTATTTAATGATTCACATACAGTGAAAGTGACTCTTGCCTATAAATGCAAGAGTTTCAAACTTCAAACATATTACTTCTTCCCGTTTTTGGCTTGTCAGTTGGTCGAATGTCCTGTACCTTCAAGGATGGGATTGTTTCATTATTCTTCGAGATGAGATCATGGGTGGTCGTGAAATTGCAAGTCACAGCAGAAGGTAGCATATTGGTTTAATATGCCACGAGAAGTCTTTTCAGCATTATTGAAGCAGTTTTGCGACATGGGATTCAAGAAGAGTTGCAGAAGGTAACCTGAGATTACGTCATCCGAAACAGCATGCCCATAGAGAGAGAGAGAGAGAGAGAGAGAGAGAGAGAGAGAGAGAGAGATAGTGAGAGAGAGAGAGAGAGACAGTGAGAGAGAGAGAGAGAGAGGAAAGGATCGCTGTTCATCTGTCTCCAACAGTCTTCTGAAGTTGTTGCTGTCACAGGCAGAAATGTTTCCAAAAAGACAGTTAAAAAGGCAAGATTAAATTGGACTGTCATCAAAGAAGACAAAGGACTGTATTCTATGAGCTTTTGACTTGATACAGTTAAGTAGTAGTCCGGTCACTTCTGACCAAATGCTTCCACTGGGCACGGCTTCATGAGTCATGAATTTCCCTGGGGGCACATGTCTCAATGGCTTCAGTTCTTGTGTTCATTTTAGTTTCATTATAGTAACCTATAATGAAAACGTGAACTGCATTTTCAGACTTGTGTTTGTGTTCTGTGAATATATGTTAATAATCAACAATTTAGAATATTCAGAATTAATTTTGCTCAGTTATTCTGTTAGAATAACTGAGCAAATCAATTTGAAAGAAAAAAAAATAATAATTTCACTTGTCAGAATTCCATACTCTAACAGCAATCGGAATTCGAAACCGGAAAGAACACTTACCCTAAACAAAATGGCGCATTGACTTTCCCTCCAAGCTTGGGCAACAGTGGGAAAGAATTAATACAGAGAACCAATTGGATACTATTCTAAATTAAGTAGTCCATGAGCTTTTCTGGTTATTTACAGAAATATCTTTCAACTTCTGTGTTTTGTGTGTTTTGTGGTGTGAATATATGTTAGCCACAGTAACATATAATGAAAAGTGAAATGTCTTTTCAGAATTGTGTTTGTGTTCTGTGAATATATGTTAATCAACAATTTGGAATATTCAGAAAACCTAGATAGTACCAAGATGTTCCCATTCTGGAAAGAAATGTAAGTTTTTTTTTTTTTAACTTGAACATAACAATTAATAATCGTAATACAATAATCACTGTTCGTATGTTTTTTGGTAAGCGTAATTCTAATACTGAATAGTTTTTTTTTCATAAGAATAATCATAGGATACATATTACAGTACCAACACGGATACATTAGCGACTTTTCATGTCTAATGTGTATGTGTGTGTGTTCGTTTGTGTTTGTGTGTGTGATTTAGGACACTATTATAATTACATTATTCAGAAAACCTAATCACACCCGTCACCACGACATAATCTAAGAATTCCCACCCATTAACAGTAAAGAAATACCCCAAAATGTATTTGAAAATTAGTACAACCATCTGTAGAAGTAAACAAAACTGTATGTTTGAGTTACATAGCATATAATTAAACTATTCAGAAAACCTCGAAAGACTGTCGCCATAATGAGTTAAAAAAAAACTGTATGCTTGAGTGAAATAGTATATAATTAAATTAAATTATCATTCCAAACTGTAACAACAAACATTCACGTCATGAATCCTAATCTTATCTCGATCCTGTCAGAACTGTCCTACCAATCACAACACGATTCCTTATCTCTAACATGTCTCTCTTTTCCATTCAAAACAACAACGTCACTTATTTACAACTAACAAATGACGTCACTTATCTACATCTCATAACAACAAACATTCACGTCAAGATTCCTTATCTAATCTTGATCTTCATCTGGTCATAAGTGTCCACCAATCACAACACGATTCCTTATCTCTACCATCACCCATAATTCCATACGCAAACCAAAACACAAGAACTGAAGCAATTGACACATATGACCTCAGGGAAATTCCAAACATTCCAAACCCATGAAGCCACGCCCACCGGAAGTATTTGGTTTAAAGTGTCCCACCATTCACAACACGAATCCTTATCTCTACCATCACCCATAATTCCATACACAAACCAAATAATCACCTACAATTCCATACGCAAACCAAAACACAAGAACTGAAGCCATTGACACATGTGCCCCCCCCCCCCCCCAGGGAAATTCATGCCTCGTGAAGCCACGCCCACCGGAAGCATTTGGTCAGAAGTGACTGGACTACTATCTATCCAAATGGCTTTAACAGGCCTTTAAGGCCCACAACCTTCCAAGCATGCTTGGATTTCGTAACTGAAATACGAGGATAGAATGGTCACTCCTATGCCTCAATGTCTTCTTGGTTGTATTCCCTGTGTGTTCACGGGGACGGTTTGCCTGCTTGCAGGATGAAAAACACCAGATAAACTGGCAGAAAAAACCCTACTGCCCGCGCCCAAGACCGACTGACTTGGCTATGGCTGAGGAAGATCCTTCAGCTCCTCACGTCTCCGACGGGAATCGAACCTAGGACACTCCTTCCCCAGGCATATGGTTGCGACCGGACTACTATTCAGTTATATTCTCTGATCTTTCTCATTTTAGCCTAGAAAAGGATTCTAGACATTTGCTGTATAGCGAACGTGGACTGGTGTATGATTCATTTAACATCATAAAAAGCAGGGGTGTCTAACTGGCGGCCCGCGGGCCGCGTGTAGCCCCCGACGCCCCAGGAGATGTGCTTTGCATTAAGGACAGAGCTTACCACCTTTCCCACGAGTTGCCTTGACTTGCACTACGTGTGAGGTCACCTAGACTTGCAATACTTGCAGGCGCAAACTTGACTTGTTTGTCTGTTTGCTTACTTGGGAAATGGAGTAAAACCTGATTTAAAATTGCTTGGTATCTTTAACATTTATTATACCCAAGTTCTTGTTTCCTTTATATTGTAAATTTACATACATATGCATGTGATTTGCGTTGATGTAATACTGAATTCTATAATCTACCTGTGAAAAAAAATGAATAACATTTATTCATGTAATTATTTGTTTCCAACCTCTGCGCCCCCCATAGGAAAATTTTCTGCGAACGGCCATCATTGTCACATCTTGAAAGTGAACATAGCCAAAGTCAGCGGATCGAACGTGCGTGACTTGTTTCAGCGATTGCACTGCACGTGGACAGCGACCACGTCGGTTACTGGATGAATTTAGGTTTGCTGTGGTGAACAAATGGCATTTGTTACCACACAAGCCTAAAATCATCTTATTTCCAAAATGATTCACCGCTGTGAAGTCTGTTTAGCCTTTCCTATGTGATGTGTCGATATTTTCGGCCATCAAGTTCTATAATGGGATATTTCTGGTAATGGACGCATCTTCCCTTTGTCCAACCTTTCTTCATCTCTCCTCATATAGAAATTTTATGCCAGAATGCCAGATTGGGTTTTGGTTCATTGCAAATTACCAATTACAAGTTTCATTGCAAGATACACTACACTTTCCAGGTCTGTTATTTTTTTTTTCATTTTATTTAATTTTAATTTTATTGTATTGAGGAGTGTATTTAAGGCGATCAGAAATAATTTGCAATGCGATCAATGGAAGAAACAGAATCGCCAAATCCACTCAGCTATGCGATTTGAATGAATAAAAACTGAAACCTGAAAACTGAAAACGGAAAGAACGAAATCTTCTAAAGCAGTGGAAGGTTGGTACTTTCTCTCTTGCTTGTGTTCAGTACCTAACGGATAAACAATTTTTGAACAAGGTATGCACCCATACGAACAGAGACTGAAATGTTGCTCTCCTTCAGATGTGAATTCCTTCCTTTTTAAAGTATATTTTTGCTCTTCGAAAGTTTTCCTTTGCAGAATGTTTGTTGGTATGATGCGCAAAGCACGAAGTGAGTCGAATACTGAACACTAATTTATACCAGATAAAAAATTGATCTCTCCCAATTCTTCGAAGTGATTTGCCTAATAATATCCCTACTGACTGTTAATTAAAGACCCAAAGTGTCGTTTGTTTTGTTTATCAAACTTCGTGGATGGGAATTTTTTTAAAACTTAGTTTGAGTTGGAAAATTAGAAAACGTAAAAGATGATTATCATTTCAAACGACATCGAAAATATTTCATACCTTAGAATTCATAATATTTTCTTTAGTTTTTAATTTTAATATTAATTACACACAATGTGAGTTATCAGAAACTACATCATTACAATTTAGAATGAACTAAAATAAAAAAAAAGAAAAATTAGATATTCCTTCCCCTTAGGAAATCCATCATGCAAAAGGATGTACCAGAGAGCAGATGGTTCGAAGAAGAGAACATTGCGGTGGACTTGAAGTTTGAGCTGCAAAGAGCAATTTTGACATATAATATATTTTTTACTGCTTCTTTATGAGAAACCTCTCTCAAACACCACGGAGGAAAATATTTATCTCCTAAAAATTCACAAAATTTACATGTGTACAGAGTGTTTATTGTAAAACGAATACGGTAATCACTTGTTAACCAAAGAAAGCAAAAGTGAAGACATGACGAACACAAGAGGAGAAGTACGATGATGCAGATAACAAAAAAGCGCACAGAATAAAAAGAAGTAGAAACAGCACAATGGTGGTAAGCTAGATTTAATGCCCTAGAGAAGACAGAGAGGGAGAGATAGAGAGAGATCGTTTGGGTGTACAGCAGGCTACCTTATTTGGGAGAGTTTAAATTTTTACCGGAACATTATTTGAGGTGAATATTTTCCGTATGTTTTGTCATCGAAACACCAAAATTTTATCTCCTTTGATTCCAAAGATATACTCACCATTACGATCATAACACCAATCTTCGGAGTTTGGATACTTGCTTTCCGGAGTGAGACAGCTTCTGTCTGTGAACGTGCGATTCAATTTCAACGATATATTCAATTTGCATTCTTGTGCACACATCTGAGGGAGAAAATGTAAGAAAGTACTTAAGTATTAATGAAAATACACTACACTTCCAACAGTGTTAGTAAATTCCCTTTGAGTAGTTGGAAAATGGACGACACTGTTTAGTACATGTAAATTTTGAAGCCAAAAAAAATATCACGGGTTTAGTGGAAAGTAACTTTACTCTTGTATGAGGAGAAAGACCCATGAAATCCGGAGTTTATTCTCGCCATCAGGCCGTAAGGAATGTTCGAGCGGTCCTGAAATACCTCCATCAGTGTCCCTACAGAGAAATACTAATAAGCGTTTCATGTCTGAATTTCCACAAAGAATTTGATCTCGACAGCGATTTAAACCATGTTAGCTCACACCAGGCAGAAATGGAAAAGTTCATCTATCAACTTCCAGTTTCATCTGTGGGTGTGGGGCAAGAACAGAAGAAATCTGAAAGTGACAGCGCAACGCTGCTAGGTCACTATTGTGTTACGTATCGGGCAGTAGCTGATGAAAAAACAATTCTCAATACAAGCACTTTAAAGCAATTTAAAGATTCGTAATTTAAAGATTCTTGGCAGCTGTCGCATTTGGGTTTTAACCGGAAAATTATAGTTTAATTTGAAATATGTTTATGATGAGACTTTACGGTGATCATTTTTATTTTCCTCTCCTTAAAAATCATTGTTACAACTCTCCTTTTATTTGAGTGAATTAATCACCTTAACAGCAGTAGTGTGGCAGCAATTCGAAACCCATCAAATGCGCAAGTAGTATGGGATGCACTAGAGACCAGATCAAGATCAAGATAAGATAAGGAATCGTGACGTTATTGTTTGATGTGTGTGTGACGTCATGGGTATGGAATTTGTGAATTTTCCTGGGGGCATATGTATCAAAGGCAGGCTTCAGTTCTTGTGGTTTGGTTCGCGTATGGAATTATGGGTGATGATAGAGATATGGATTGTTGTTGTGATTGGTGGTGCACTATTGACCAGATCAAGATCAAGATAAGATAAGGGATCATGTAATCGGTGTATGTTGTTATCAGATATAGATAAGTGACATCATTTGTTATTTGTAAATAAATGACGTCATCTGTTATATGTAAATAAGTGACATTGTTGTTTTGAAAGGAAACGGATATATATTAGTGGATAAGGAATCGTGTCGTGATTGGTGGGACACTTCTGACCAGATCAAGATCAAGATAAGATAAGATAAGAAAAGGAATCGTGTCGTGAATGTTTGTTGTTATCAGATGAAGATAAGTGACGTTATTTGTTAGTTGTAAATAAGTGATGTTATTGTTTTGAATGGAAAAGGGAGATATATTAGTGGATAAGGAATCGTGTCGTGATTGGTGGGACACTAGTGACAGCATTAAGATCAAGATAAGATAAGGAATCGTGACGTGAATGTTTGTTGTTATCGGATGAAGATAAGTGACGTTATTTGTTAGTTGTAAATAAGTGATGTTATTGTTTTGAATGGAAAAGGGAGATATATTAGTGGATAAGGAATCATGTCGTGATTAGTGGGACACTTCTGACCAGATCAAGATCAAGATAAGATAAGGAATCGTGACGTGAATGTTTGTTGTTATCATACGAAGACAAGTGACGTTATTTGTTAGTTGTAAATGAGTGATGTTATTGTTTTCAATGGAAAAGCGAGATATATTAGTGGATAAGGAATCGTGTCGTGATTGGTGGGACACTAGTGACAGCATTAAGATCAAGATAAGATAAGGAATCGTGACGTGAATGTTTGTTGTTATCGGATGAAGATAAGTGACGTTATTTGTTAGTTGTAAATAAGTGATGTTATTGTTTTGAATGGAAAAGGGAGATATATTAGTGGATAAGGAATCATGTCGTGATTAGTGGGACACTTCTGACCAGATCAAGATCAAGATAAGATAAGGAATCGTGACGTGAATGTTTGTTGTTATCATACGAAGACAAGTGACGTTATTTGTTAGTTGTAAATAAGTGATGTTATTGTTTTGAATGGAAAAGGGAGATATATTAGTGGATAAGGAATCGTGTCGTGATTGGTGGGACACTAGTGACAGCATTAAGATCAAGATAAGATAAGGAATCGTGACGTGAATGTTTGTTGTTATCGGATGAAGATAAGTGACGTTATTTGTTAGTTGTAAATGAGTGATGTTATTGTTTTGAATGGAAAAGGGAGATATATTAGTGGATAAGGAATCATGTCGTGATTAGTGGGACACTTCTGACCAGATCAAGATCAAGATAAGATAAGGAATCGTGACGTGAATGTTTGTTGTTATCATACGAAGACAAGTGACGTTATTTGTTAGCTGTAAATGAGTGATGTTATTGTTTTCAATGGAAAAGCGAGATATATTAGTGGATATGGAATCGTGTCGTGATTGGTGGGACACTTCTGACCAGATCAAGATCAAGATAAGATAAGGAATCGTGACGTGAATGTTTGTTGTTATCGGATGAAGATAAGTGACGTTATTTGTTAGTTGTAAATAAGGGTCGTTATTGTTTTCAGTGGATAGGAAGATATATTAGTGTATAAGGAATCGTGTCGTGATTGGTGGGACACTTTTGACCAGATCAAGATAAGATAAGGAATTGTGACGTGAATGTTTGTTGTTATAGAGTTTGGAATGTTTGTAATTTCGCTGGGGCCCTCGTCTGGTAGAGACATCACATTGTATATTTGGTGATATTTAGAGATAAGAATTGTGACGTTTTGTGTTTGGAAATTTCTAGGGAACATATGTTTCTTTGTGATATTACTTTGGTTTGTGATATTATTTTGGTTTGGCAATGGAATTCTGGGCGATGTTTTTGAGATACGATATATTGGAATTTTCCCAGGGTGACTCCCATCCGTCATTGTCATCATGTTTTGTTTGGTTGTCTATAGATTGCTGTACTAATTTCCAATATATTATGGGGTATTTCTTTTCGGTGAAAGGGTGGGAATTCTTAAAGTATGTCGTGATGTCTTTCGAGCTTTTCTGAATAATTTAATTATATATACTAATGTCACTCAAACATACAGTTTTTTTTCCAATACATTTTTGGGGTATTTCTTTCCTGTTAAAGGGTGGAAATTCTTAGAGTATGTCGTGATGGTGGCAGTCTTTCGAGCTTTTCTGAATAATTAATTATATACTGGTGTCACTCAAACACACATACTTTTTTACCATAGCTCATCTGTATTTTCTTCTATATTCATATTCTAATCAAGTTCATATTTTATTCATAATGCATCTAAATATTTTGATTTATCTAAAATTAAGATTTGAAAGTTAAATAAATAAATAAATAAATAAATAAACAAATTGTGTGTGAATTCACGGTGATTTCAAAAGTGTTCTTACTTAAACATACATAACACATCAAAGACACCGTTTGTTCTTTTCAGTTTACATATTTATTTCACAGATATTATTTTCTATGCAATATGCAGAAATAGGAATTGAATTTACATATATCACCAATGCAAATGGTGTTTTTCTTGGCGTAACATTTCTTTGATGAGGCAAGTTTGAGTGCCTGATTTTGATACTACTTCCCAAATAATTATAGCAATTTCTGCGGTCACTAATATTAGCAGTAATGCTATAATAGCAGGTATCTACCACTTTTGCGATGGTTCTTGATTTTCACCTGCAAAGAAAAAAAAATCATTGATGGTAATGGAAAAGTTAGCAGATTTTATAATCCTAATACCGTAGTTAGTTTTGGAAGTATCAAAGCTTTACAGAAACATACAATTTCGCCACATGAAACCGTGAAAAGTTGGTTAGCAACAAAACCTACTTCTGTGAGACATAAACCCATTAGACGAAAGTTTAAACGCAATCAAATCAAAGTCCCGACACTTTTACACATTTTTCAATGTGATTTGGCAGAAGGAAACACACAAACCCATTTTCTTTTGCATGTCATCCCATGCAAAAGAGAATGGGGGTGTGTGTTTCCTTCTTGTAAGCATTGATTGTTTTTCCCGATTTGCGTGGGTTCGAACACTGAAGAAGAAATCAGCAGACGATGTTGTAATGCTTTCGGGTCTATTTTTAAAGAGGATGTGCCATGTTACATAAACGCTGATCAAGGAAAAGAGTTTTACAACAAGAAAGTTCGTGCATTGTTTAAAAATCATAATATTCATTTCTACACGACCAGGAGCGAAATGAAAGCCCCCATTGCAGAAAGATTTATCAGAACATTGAAAACAAAGATCTACAAATGGATCACATATACTAAAAGTAAAATTTATACGAATGTTTTGCCGACCCTTGTACATACTTATAACCTCACACCACACCGCACTATCGGTATGGCTCCTTCGCAAGTTAACCTTCACAACGAGGATAATGTTTGGATATATTTGTTTGGAACCCAAGAGGAGACTACCAAACCAAAATTTCAAGTAGGTGATAGTGTGGTTTTAAGTGATGATACCCACAAATTTAGAAAAGGGTATTGGAGTAACTGGACATGAGAATTGTTCACTATTGCTCCGGTTATTAATAGAAACCCTGTAGTATATAGAGTTCGCAGTCGGGACGGAGACGTAGTGGAGGGAATTTTATATGAACCTCATTTGCAAAAGGCTAATATACCCATTGATCTTCCGGAAGATGTGTATCTAATCGAACAAGTACTTAAGCAGCGCAAGCAGAAAGGAAAGCTTCAATAATTTGTTAAGTGGCTCGGTTATCGCTCATCGTATAATTCTTGGGTTCGTAGCGAAGATGTTTTACTTAACCCTTCCCAGTAATGCCAGTATGAAAATGTTTCCTACAAACACGCAAATGAAATTTTAGTGGAATTACCCCACAGGAATTTAGAACACAGGCCGGCAGATATATGGTTCGAAAGAACTTACGTTTTTATGTGACACTCGGAGGAAAATTAATAGTATATTCCGAAAAAGGAATCGTGGAACTATTAAGTTTCAAAGTGGAATAAGTATGTGGATAAATAAAAGAAAATATTGCTATATGTTTAAAACGGAATATTGGAGGAATCACTAACTGAAAGATTTATAGTAGATTCCGAAAAGGTAATCGTAGAATTGTAAGTTTTTTTTTTATTTAATTGGAAGAGTTAAGACTGTCAATAAGCATTTAGTGAATAAAAGAAGAATTTGCTATTTACATTCTAAAGTCATGTTCGAGAAAACTCAAATTAGGAAGTTTCATTTGTATTAAGGACGCCGGATCTGACTATTATTTCTACTGAAGAAAAGAGACAGAATTAAGTCGGAAGGATTTATGTGTGCTACATGAGCGATGAAAAGGATCCTGTGTAAATGAAGAATGGAGTCATATATCTTCAGAAAAGGGCCTTGACAGAGAGAGAACTGGCTATGAACATTTTGTGACTGTGTAAACGAAGTGTTTAGTCTAGTCTTAAGCGTAAGTTTATTTTTAAAAGGCCTTGGATCCAATTAATTTGTAGTTAGTTATATAATATTGTTTGAAGTGTATATATATTGTTTTTTGTTTTATTAAATGTGTTCATTTTGTATTTGGTCTTGAGTCAGTGATTATTTGGATTCTGAAAGAAAGAGTTAAGATCATTGCACCAATTGGAGTGAACCCTTGTGCATGTAATAATATATAGGTACACTCGGAAATAAAAAAAAAAAATTGTTACAAACAGAGATCATCTCTGTGGAAGGATTAATATTAAGATAATATATATGAATATCCTCTATATAAAAATCAACCAATTATTAACAGTATACTTTATTATGTATATGTCAGTACTTTGTATGATGATAAATAAAATGTTATTACAGTTTAAAAATATATTATTATTATTATTATTATTATTATTATTATTATTATTATTATTATTATTATTATTATTATTATTATTATTATTATTATGTGTAGGCAGACGGATGCACGTACGCTGTATCGCTGCTCCTGGTTTTATAGGTTTAAAGTGTTATTTAACTCATGTTTCCAACTTGAAAGTGCTGCTATTTAATTCTACTAGTCACGCTGAAGACAGGGACGTTCAAATTACCAAAATCGGATAAGTAAAATTCAAATGCTCAGTGTTAGAAGTTCATCGAGTGTACTGCAGTCACCAGCCAACGAAGAACAAAGGACGTCGCCATTTTTAAATTCGCACCATAGTCGCTAACGGGAAGAAAGGATAAAGGTCACGGAGACAGTGAAGTTCAAACAAAATAAGCTGTAACAAATGCAATAAGCCATTAAGCGATGAAGGGAACAGGCCGCATTGTTCCGGATGTAACAAAAAACAAAACTTCCACTGTTCAAGGGATCTCAGAAAGCACGTGAAAAGCAAAAGGAGCCATGAAACAGACCTAATAGCGATGTCAACAGTGCCGTGAGAAAACGAAGAACAAAGACCAGACACCAAAGAAAAGCAACGACGCACATCAAAGTGAGCCGTTTCCGGCTTTCTTTGATGTGCGTCGTTATTAAATGCACTTATTAAATGCACACATGGAACAAATTAACAAAAAATTCGAGGAGTATGAACATTACATACAGTTCAATTACGAGACCTCTGAAGAAATGTTAGGAACCGTGCGAGAAATAAAGACGAAATTAACGGTAGCGATAGAAAAGCAAGAAACACTCCAACGCGAAAATAAAGAATTGCGGAAAGAAGTAAACATACTCAAGTGCGAAATGGAACACATGCTACAAAAAGAAAGAAAAAAAGAACTTCAAATTGAGGGAATAACGAAAGCAAATACAGAAGACTTAAGAAACATAATGCAACTGATTGGTTGCAAAATTGAAATTCAAATCGCAACCACAGTTATCACCTATATCAAGTGAGGCCCACAAAAAAATAAAGAGAGACCGACATTAATCATCGTTCGTTTTACCAACATAAATCTGAGAAACTCCATTCTTACAGCAAGAAAGAAAACAAGGCCGACAACAACGATCCTAACTGATAAGAAACTCCCAACACCAATCTATATAACGGAACACTGGACTCCATACTTCAAAAATCTTCTATACCAGGCAAGGAAGACAAAAACAGAGAAAAACTACAAGTTCCTGTGGACAAAGAATTCCCAGGTATTTTTGAGAAAGAGTGAAAACACTCGAGTGTACATAATTACAAGTAAATCCGACTTACACAGCCTACCAATATAAAACACAAACTTTTCACATCCTTAAGAATAAGATTAGAACTCATTTAAAAACAATATAATGAGAGATCTCAAACATAGGCGAATATATCCAGTCAGACAACATAAACTTCAAGGTCTTTGACTCTTTGAAGAAATGGTCAGATAACATTTCTACCAACACCAACTTCACCGTCATACACACAAACATAAGAAGTATAAAAAAACACTGGCTTACATTGATAACACAGCTCAATTATATCATGATAAACACATAGATGCGCTAATACTGACCGAAGTTGCAATAAACGACACAGCAATTTACGCATACAACATAAATAATTATCAAACCTACAACTTATGCAGACCTAACAAAAGAGGAAGTGGCATTGTGGCATTTATCAAAGAAAAATATAATGTCACAGAAAAACAAAATCACTTCGAACATGCGGAAACACTCATTTTGGAAACCAAAAATAGCCACAATAGTATCAAATACACAATAAACACAATATACAGACCCCCAGATAATAATCCACTCAGGTTTCTTCACGAGTTAGAAACATGGCTAAGTGGCATCGAACCGCGTCCAACAAACAAGCTCATCCTAACAGGAGACATTAACATAAATACTCTTGACCACGCTTCTTCAACCACTAACACATATCTTGATATACTAAGTCAGTACAACATTAACCCTACCATTAACTCCCTAACAAGAGAAGAAATACTCAATAACTCACTATTACAATCATGCATTGATCATATCAACGTACGGGCACTCATCCATACATATACATGATCAATAATTAACGTAAAAATTGCCGATCACTTCTTTGTTTCAACTTCGTTTTATTACGTTTCCCCCCACCCTTCGACCCCCACAAAAGTTGACAAAACTTGATCATACTAAAGAGCATCGTCGATAACCAAGTATAAAACACAGACTGGAATTCCCTACTTAAAATAAACGATCCTTTAACATTATACGAGAATTTTCAACTCAAATTCACAGAAATATACAAAAAAGCAACAAAACCTACACAAACGAGGCGACAAACAGACAACAATCCACGGATAAATGAAGACATACTAAATACTATTACTGAAAAAGAAAATCTACGGAAAAAACTTAAAAAGAAAAGTCACCCAGTAACACACATTTACAAACCTCATACAAAAACACAAGAAATCAACTAACAACAAAAATTCGTAGGGCAAAAAGACGCTACTACTTCCAAAAATTCATGGAATATAACGACAACATTAAGCAAACATGGGCTACACTCAAGGAATTAGAAACCCGAAAAAAAAAACTTCAGCACAAGATTTTATTGCAAAAAGCTTCGGTCAGGACACAAACCAAGAGGAACTAACAGACTCATTCAACCATACTTTTACAAACAACATCACACAATTAAAAAAAGGCAAACCACCAACGCTCAACAAAAAACTACCGACACAAAGTCAACAACAAACGATGTATTTTCAACCCATAACAAAACAGGAACTAAAAGAAGCAATCCTACAACTAAAACCAAAGTCCACTCCAGGAATAGACAAAATAGGACTAACAGACCTTATAACACACTTTGAACAAATAAATCCAATACTTTTGAAACTCGTGAACATAATATTCGACACAGGCATTATTCCACAACAACTAAAAACTGCAGTAATTACGCCAATATACAAACACGGCAAACGAAATGATACTCAGAGCTACAGACCAATAGCTACACTACCAGTCATCTCAAAAATTCTAGAAAAAATAACACACATCAGACTACAAAACTATTTACAGACGTACAACATCATCTCACAAAACCAATACGACTTTCAGAAAACAAAAAGCACCATGAATTTATTAGAAGACATCGCGACACAATAAACAAAGCTCTCGACAAAAACAAGTATGCCGCCCTTATACTGCTGGACCTAACCAAAACATTTGCCACATTTGAACATGACATACTACTCACCAAAGTATACTCAATAGGTATAAGAGGAACACTGCATACATGGTTCAAGAATTACCTCTCAAACAGAACAGAGGTAACAAAAATAGATATATATCACAGTCGGAATATACAAGTAAATTACAGTGTACCTCCAGGTGCCATATTACCCCCCACTCTATTCAACATATACGTTAACGATGCCCATTACATAACCATATGAAGTCAAATATTTCAATACGCAGATGACACTGTTACACCTGATATCTTAAGAATGTAGAATTCTCAGCTATCATGGTGTAACATGAAGAATTGAATAAAATAAATTAGAACCCTGCATAAAAGATGTTAGTTGAATTAATTAAAAGAAAAAGAAAGATTCTTGCATCCAATAAAATATATAAAATATAAAGGTTTTGTTAAACTAACTAACAAAAGAAAGAATATATTAATATTGTGATATGATTTAAATAAGAAGAGTTAAATAAATAAGACAGAAAAGGATTAGTCATAAAAGATGGTATGTGAGAGGCTAGAGATTAAATTATTAAGTAAATTCACAGAAAATTTTGGAAGGGATTAAATTAGAGGCTAGCAAAGGGAAATAACAGACTATCGCTCAGGGCCGATTCCCGGATTGAGACAACGTTACAGGCTCGCCGATAATGACGTTTGGCAGAAAAACGCCACCCTAATTGGTCGGTGAAGTAAAAACAAGTAGGGGGCGGAGAAAAGAAGTTAGAAAAGTGCCGTTAGGAGAACAGGTATAAAAGGGTTGGAACAGGTATAAAAAGCCAAAAAAGCCCCTATGAGGCTTTTTTTGGCTTTTTGGTTTTGATTCTGTTCCAGAAGGTCCTTCGGGAGCTCTTTCGTAGGGATTTCACGGTGATTTCCTGAATGGCGAAATAGGGGTTATATCTTCGCGGTCATAACATGGAAACGAAAGTGAGCGTAATTTCGGTTCCGTGTTTCCTAAGAAGCGAAGAATGCCACATAGTCGAGGAGAAGAAAGCATATTCTTTGTGTTCCAACTTCAGTGATAACTACGAAAAACGGAGAGCTGTAAAGAAATAGATGTCCACGTCGCGAGTTGCACAGCTGATATATAGATGATTTAGAGTGTGTCTAAGTATAGTTCAACTCCATAAGGAACGTAGGAGAAGAGATTATCAGTGAGATTATATCAAGATAGTTCAATCAGAAAGGTAAAGGCCCATGTGAAAAACCCAAGAGAGAAAGGTATTGTAAAATATATCTAATGTTAACTAAAATTTGTCTGTGATAAGTATCATTATTCTAATACGGAACTGTTGAAGTGACCAAGGAAATTTTATACTAGGACTTTAGTATCTGACAGAATATATTAAAAGTAAGCTGGCTAGTGTTAATGTTATGTGAAAAATTAAGTTTGAATAGTTGAACAGTGTGAATTAAGTAATTACGTGTCCTGAGAATTTTGCATGTCTAATGTAACGTATTGGAAAGTTAAAATATCATAGTTGTGTGTTAGTGCAGAAAATGGTTTAGTTAATCTGCTTAAGTTTAAATAGTTAAATTGTGTGAATTAATCTTATTTGTCCATGTCAAATGAATTTATGTGTTGAATTGTTATGGCGGCATGATCGTAATACCCATTGAAGGATCATAGCCTAATTACTTGAAATAAGCTAATGTTAGTTTGTAAGTATTTAGTTTAGCAATGAATTGAGAAATAACAAAAATTGAATTGTACCATGTTAAAGTTTTTAATAAACCTTTTGTCCAATGATAAAAGAGTTGTCTGAAATTGCTGTCCAATGCACCACTTGAAAAATTACGAACATAATCACGCGAGAAATTAATATTAAGAAACGAGATAAAGTGTCACGACTGCAACATAGTTACACTTTCAGACATATTTGAGTTCTTTCTCCTTGTTTTTGTATATAATATCTTAAACTAACTATCACAAAAGGCGCAGTATAAATACAAATATTAGGGGTACTAAGGTGAGAAATAATTTAAGTATTAATAGAATTTTTGGTGATATCTCATGCATAGATAATAGAACATAGATAAGAGGAAATGATAGATAGAATAAAAATAGTAAATTGGGACACAACATAAATGGCGCAGCCGGTAGGATATAAAGATAAGAAAGTTAATAGAATAGAATAAGAAGAATAGGTCACAACAACACTGCACTACTAGCAATCCACACAGACATTAACACAGCTCTCTGCAAAGCTCAACAAGACCTAAACGAAATCACAACATACTTCCACCAAAACGCAAATCTAATCAGAAAAACACAGATATTGGAAATACACAACCCAAGAATCATACGCCCTGCATCACTATCGATACATTGTCACACATACCGCTGCATTAACAACAAACATACCTGCCAATGTTCCGAAATCAAACCTGTAACACATGCAAAATACCTCGGTCTCTATATAGATTCCCACCTTAAATCGACAAAACATATAGAATACCTACACACCAAACTCTGGATTATCGCAGCAAAACTCTTCCAAGTTAAAGACATTATTCCACCCAACATAAAAGAACTCCTATATGACGGTATCTGCGATTCCCTACTCAGATACGGAATAACTGTCTATTCAAATACATCAAACAGCCACGTAACAAAATTAGAAACACTACACAGGAAAATCGTGTCAACAGTGATCTTGGCACCTTACACGCAACAAACAATATCCGAGAAGCACATGGCGATACACAGAATTCTGAGCATTCAAAAAATGAAACACTACATGACATTAACAAGGAACTACTTCAACATCACCTATCGAAACAACAGAGACACATATCGTATAACACAACCTACAGCAACTCACTACATCCCCACACCCTTCAACATCTCATATGGTTCTTTTGTGAGATCACATCAGATACCCACGCAACTCAACAACCTACCAAGAAAGTTAAAACACGTAGATAACTACAGAACATTAAAAAACTAACTCTGGAAAATATACCAACAACGTTAAGAAACCATTAACACCAATATACACATCGCATATCACTAGCAACCAATGCCTACATCCCATACATAAACAGTAGCAACAACACAAATAGTGAAGGCTAAATCCTACTTTCTTCATAAAAGCTAACCCAAGCTTCGAAGTAGGTGGGATTAACTTGCCTCACTCATCTACAAGTAATCCTTATAAGTAAATGCAGAAATGTGTATGTTTTATCACTCTTGCTCACTTATTATTATTATTATTATTATTATTATTATTATTATTATTATTATTAATAATAATAATAATAATAATAATAATAATAATGCCTTGTGAAGGAGTGTCCTAGGTTCGATTCCCATCGACGACGCGAGGAGATTGAGGATCTTCCTCAGCCATAGCTAAGTTAGCCGGTCTTGGGAGTGGACAGCAGGGTTTTTCCACCAGTTTATGTGTGGTTTTTCATCCCGCAAGCAGGCAAACCGGTCCAGTGAATACGCACGGATTTCAGTCAGGAATACTGACCCAGCCATACGTCTGATTCGTCAGCTATGCCGGTTCTGGAGCCCGGATAAAATTTGGTGGGACTAAGATGGTGCCGTACTTCCCCGTAAAAGGGGACTCATAGCCGTGTATCATCATACGATTATTATTTATAAATTATTATTATTCTGTATTCAAAAATTCTGTATAGTCTTCTTTATTGTTAATATTAGTAGAACATGTGTTGTAAATACATAATATAGAAGCAAAAAAGTATTATTAAAAATTTTAATTGATATCCAATGTAGAAAATGCAGCACTTAGTGCTAAATTCTGTAAAATTATAAGTTGCAATGTCACCCAAGATGTAAATTGTATGTATAAATATATTTTAGCAATCAATAAAACGTAAAACTCATAAAAAAAAAAAAAAGGTATTGACATTAAGGTTGCTACCAACATGGTCTTGAATTAATTCAATGAATATTCTTTAACACGACATTCACTACACTATTAGATATTTAGAAATACAGTAAAAATTGATACATTATCAATAAAATAAAAAAAAAAAAATCTGCGCTCACCTCGTGCGATAAGGGACCATAACCACCACGAGATTTCCACTCTGCTAAATAATCTCTGCAGTTGGTTTTATATGGTTCTGGTAGAAGTATATTCTCTGTCTGAAAAGTGGCACAAGATAATATCAAAATAATAACGATATGAAACTTATTGACCATTCTGAATAATGATTTACTATTTTACAACGTGACATTGGATATAAAACTAATATGACAAATAAACTGGCAGTAGGTATGTGTGAAAGTCTCTCATGGAAGTTCTGCTTAATGAGTGTCCTGATTAAATAATTTGTGGTTTGGTCTAAACACCAGAACTCTGCAAAGAGACCGTCGCCGGATTTTCACCATCTTCATAGCTATCGAAGATGTACAGATCGGTAGCCATTTACGTTGGTCAGTAATCTGTTGGGAGTTAGTAAAGCAATTCAGGGTAGGTGTTGGTAATAAATGCAAGCTCGCCTGTTCTTCAGTCTGTTGTGTTTGAGATTGTGGTGCCTAAATTATTATTATTATTATTATTATTATTATTATTATTATTATTATTAACAACATACTAAAGAGCAAACTAAGCATACTAAAGCATACACAGGAAAATCGTGTCAACAGTGATCTGGACACCTTACACGCAACAACTAATATCCGACAAGCACATGGCGTTACACAGAATTCTGAGCATTAAAAACCAGAAACACTACATAACATTAACAAGGAATTACTTCAACATCATCTATCGAAACAACAGAGACACATATCGTATAATACGACCTACAACAACTCTTTACATCCCAACACCCTCCAATAACACATAAGGTTCGTTTGTGAGATCACATCAGATACCAACGCAACTCAACAACCTACCAAGAAAGTTAAAACACGTAGATAACTACAGAACATTAAAAAACGAAGTCTGGAAAATATATCAACAAAGTTTAGAAACCATTAACACTAATATACACATCACAAATCACTAGCATCCAATGCCTACATCCCATACATAAACAGTAGCAACAACACAAATAGTGAAGGCTAAATCCCACTCTCTTCATAAAAGCTAACCCAAGCTTCGAAGTAGGTGGGATTAACTCGCCTCACTCATCTACAACTAATACTTATAAGCAAATGCAGAAATTTGTATGTATAATCATTCTTTCTCAAACTTAAAAAATAATAATAATAAATAAATTATACAAATAAATAAACAAAAATAAAAATAAAATAAAAATTATACAAACAATTCTATATAATCTTCACTGTTAATATTAGAAGAACATATGTTGTAAATACATAATATAAGGGAAAAAAGTATTCTTAAAAATTTTAATTGAAATCCAATGTAATAATTGCAGCACTTAGTGCTGACCTCTGTAAAATTATAAGATGCAATGTCACACAAGATGTTTATTGTATGTATAAATATTTTAGCAATCAATAAAATATATTATTAAAAAAAACACTGATTAGAACGGCAAAAAGAAACTATTACAGAAACAAATTAAGAACAGTTCAGAATTTCATAAAGGAAACCTGGCACCTGATTAATGAAAGGCTAGACAATATACACAGAACCACTGCCTCAGAAACAATAAAACACAGCTTTGCCTACGACCCCAAATCCCTCAAACAGTTGGCAAACAACTTTAATCAGCACTTCGTGAACGCTGTCCAAAACCTACAAGAAACAACCTTTCCTCACACAAACGAACATTCTCCACTAGGTCCACGAGCAACCCAGTCGATGTGGTTCCCCACAGTAACAAAAGAAGAACTATCACTGGCAATTCAACAAATTAACCCTAACAAAGGACCAGCGATAGACGGAATCCGACCAAAAGACATCAAGAAACACTCAACCAACCTACTTCCAGTTATTCAAAAACTGTTAAATAAAATCTTCGAAACGGGACACATACCTGAAACACTGAAGACTGCATTAATCACGCCCATACACAAGCAGGGAAAAAAAAACATTATAAGTAACTACAGACCCATCGCCACGCTGTCTGTAATCAACCAAATCATGCAGCACATCGTGCATCAGAAACTCTCCATATACGTAGAAAAATTTCATATCATACGCAAAACACAATATGGTTTTCAAAAAAATAAAGGAACAGCAATACTCCTAGAAGATTTCACAGATCTAATAAACGCTGCATTGGATAAAATCAGAACAACATTAGTGGTATTCATTGACCTAACAAAAGCATTTGACACACTAACACACAAAACCTTGTTAACGACACTTACCCATACTGGAATTGGAGGTCGTCTATTCCAGTGGTTTAAAGCATACATGAAAAACAGAAAGCAAATCACACGTATAGGATCAGCATATAGCAAAGAGGTACATGTAACCTGTGGAGTACAGCAAGGAGCTGTCCTATCTCCCATTCTATTTAACATATACACACACTACATAAGCCAACTCCCCCTAAAAAGTAAAATCTTCCAGTACGCAGACGACACAGTCATAGTATCCATTCACAACAATGCAAAAATCGCTTACACAAATATGCAACACGACATCAATCAAATCACTACCTGGTTATCCGAAAACGGCATATATATAAACCCTGGAAAAACAAAGTTAATTATATTCAAAACCCCCCAAACCCTGCCCATAGAAACTAAATATCTCACTATCCAACATTCATCCTCTTATACACAAAGCGCAGAAACTAAAATCACAACCATCACACAGGTGAAAACAACACGCTATCTTGGACTTCACTTCGATGTTGATCAAAGTTGAAGTAGCCATACAAACTACCTACAGACCAAGCTTAGGATAATAACAAGCAAACTATGCAGATTAAAAGACATTGCCCCAACCCACATAAAAATAGTAATCTATAAACTTATGTGAAAACATTTTAAGATATGCAATCACATCAAACGCATTCTGCGCAGACTACAGACTTAACAGGCTGCAATGATTGGAAGATAAAATGGTAAAACTGATATTCTGGGAACAACCCACTCTTATGCAGGAAGCACGGACAAAACACAAAATATTCAAGGTGAAACACTTACGCCACTACACAGTCATGTTAAAACATTACTACAACCCAACATATAGAGTAACCAGAACAACATATCAAATAACAAGACCACAGTGAACACACTATATAACATATAAGTACAACAATCACTACGGCAAATCTACCCGAAACGTCTACTTGTCTGACATGATAAACAATCTGTCGTTCGACAACAGAAACCTAGGGACATGCAGAGAGCTGAAACAGGCGCTATATAAATATTATAGCGAGAATGAAAATTAGAGCAATTCTTGTTTCTCTCTGCTCCCCACATGGACACACACACACAAACCTATGACAAACCCCCTCTCAACTCAAAAACCATCACTACAAGGACACAAATAATCAAACACACCATGTCTAAATCCAACCCTATTTGAAAAAAATAAAAAGTTAAACTGTAATAGCAGTCGAAGTCTTCCAAGCACGTACCAACAAACAGTGAAATCAACACCTGGCTTGTGACCACTATAGGAACACAACCATGAAACCACCACCCTCTGTCATCTATTATCTTCCTCAGATAAGCTCTTCTAAGCTTCGAGGAAGAAAAGTGGTGGTTCCAACTCCTGCTTTAAGTTGAAAATGTTCCCAAGTAACCCTACTTATCACGCCGAAGACAGTGAGATAAAATTGAATGAGATCTGCTAAGAAGAAACCAAATTTTGAAATTGTATTGAAAAGTATTGAAAAGTGAGCAGAAAGGACCGTGGTCAACAACGAGTGAAGAAAAAATGGCGTTTCCATCTTTACAATCACGCCAAACTGCCAAAGGGAAGAAAGGTGAGTCATGAAGTGTATCAAATGCCTATTGTCCGACGGAAATAATATAAGTACGAAATGCAGTAGGATTCTACACTTAAAATGTGCTGGCTTTTCAGAAAGAACTGGGCAACATAAATTTATATCCGAGGTAACATGCGAGCAATGGAAGTTCCTGCTCTATAGGAAGAACAAACAAACGCACCTAAAGCAGCCACCTACGATGCAGCCGATTATAACGGAGGCAGGTGAGTCCTATAATTTCAACTCTTTAAATATACTAATAGGAAACGGTCTAGAGACCATAAAAGTCAGCTTAGTAGACCTTGTGTAAGAACTCTTTAATAAACAGAACGAACAAATAACAAAAAATCTAGCGGTAAATGACATTAAAATGAACATTAATGCACTAATGACAGGCAACACAATTTGATGAAACAGACATCCGAACTCCTTCAAGAACTTCATTCTGTAAAACTAGAATACGAACGTTTAAATCAGCAACTACATAAAGAAGATCTTGTCATAAACGGTCTTCCTAAAACTGCACCTACAGAAAACCTCAGAGATGTGGTTTTAAAATTAGGCCATGCAATTGATACTCCCCCTACAGCTTAACGACATTCAGACCGTAAATCGGATTCCTAGGAAGAGAAAAAACCAAGGCTTACCACGACCTGAACCAGTAATAATTCGTCTTACAAGCAGGTCCACAAGAGACAAACTCATAAAAACCAGCAGGCAGAAAAAACCAGATGCCAAGGACTTGAACGCTCAGTCAGACAATACACCAAACTTCCTATCCGAATATTTAACACCATTCAACCAGAATCTGTTGTACCAAGTAAGAATAGCATAAATAGAAAAAACATACCACTTTTTGTGGACCAAAGATGCTAAGATATTCATGAGGAAGTCACAAACTTCAAAGCCAATACAAAATAAAAGCTCAGAAGACATAGAAAGGCTGCCACTGTGAAAAAAATACCCCTACTAATTAGCTTAAAAAGAAGCCCACAATAAAAAAGAATAGAATGTGAACCATCAAGCCAGATGCAATAACACAGGATATAAGAGCACTTTCATTTTGATCAGACCTTTCAGACCATTCATTTGGTATATATATATAAATATATATATATATATGTGTGTGTGTGTGTGTGTGTGTGTTAAAGATGCCAAACTATTTTAAACCTGGTTTTACTCCATTTCCCAAGTAAGCAAACAGACAAACAAGTCAAGTTTGCGCCTGCACGCATTGCAAGTCTAGCTGACCCTCAAAGTAGTGCAAGTCAAGGCAACTCATAGTAAAGGTAGATTAAGCTCTGATCACTATTCTTAATATTTACCCTGAATGCACAGCCCATTTCCTTGAGGAGATGTATGATGCTATGTATTAAAGGCAAGGGGCCACTACCCGGTCTGGGTAGTGGCCTTTATTGAGGTAGAATGGGAGTTATTTCGACCTTTATTGAGGTAGAATGGGAGTTCATGTCTTTCATCATCGGCCTTTGGAGTATAAAGATTGCTGTGGGTCAGCAGGTAGTAATAGCGGAAGTTAAAGAAAGGTAGAGTACGATAGTAGGGGGTAAAAAGAGGCCTCAGTCAACCTGTTTAGCTGTATAACCCAGAAGTTTTGGCTAAAAGGTCTGTAAAACATCATCTCCTTATACCTGTTCTATATAAAAAAAAAAACCTTTGAAATAAACTTTTCTTATATGCGCTCGTAAAGTACTTTTAAATTAACAATTTAACTAACCAGGTGTCGATGGAGGTCATCTCCTAACACCTGTTTTAGTATAAAACTTAAGCCGGATTTTTTTTTTTTTCTCGAAAATAAAGAACACTTCAAAGTATTCTTTATTTAAACTACGGGAGTCAAAAGGTAAAATTACTTCGGGAATGAAAGCATTTCTGCGTGTATTAGAGCCTAAAAGTTATGATCGTTTTTTTTTTATTTCTTATTTATTTTTTATTTTTAAAGAAGAAGTAAAGAACTGGCCAACCTTACACCACGGGGAAAGAAAAGATTTGGGGTGAGAATCTGGCCCGAGAGATACCGCTCCCAAGGAGCAGCACCGCCTCGCTGTAAGCCTTCGCAGCCCGGGTTCTCAGATCTGTCCCCTCCGATATGAACTGTAAGAACCCGTGAAGAGAAAAAAAAGAAAATAAGATCTTACTTTTTAAAGGAAGAGACACGGTATGATTAAGCCCTGTCTCAGAACACAGAGGATAGGAGGTTTGCACCATTTATTTACAAACCTCTCATTCCCTAGTATATGCCTTTCTTGTGCGAAAAATCTAGGTAGGAAGAAATTGATCCCGCTGAGTATTCTGGCTTGTATTATGTTTTCGTCGCTGATTTGGGTCTTTTTCCGCACTTTCCAGATGTGAAACTTGATTACATTGATGAGAAAAATTGTAAATTTCTGAATTTTCTTTACTGGTGTGGGAATTGCAGGTACAAGACCTCCTCTAGTGTAAGCGGCTGGATTTCCAGTACTGCGCTTAATCTCTGCCAGACATGTCGGACGGGGTGGGGACACAAGTAAAAGAAATGTCCCAGCTTTTCAACGCTCTGGAAGACGTCGCAGAAGGGGTCGCACGGTCTTGAATTGTATCGGGACATAACCAGTTTCACAGGTAGTTGACCATAGGCTATTCGCCTACGATCATTTTGAAATATTTTGATATTTCAAAATATCAGAAATACATATTTCTAATATTTTGAAATAGCGTTTCCTTGTTAGTTTCTATATTTGGCGTATCCCATCTGGAAAGTTGAAAGAACTCCCAATATCTTGCTTGTGGCTTTAATTTTAGGATTTCTATCCCTTCGGTTTTAAATTATTTTTTAAGCTGTTCGCATAATGGATAATACCATTCTGGCACAACCTCTGCGCTGGGATCAGCATGTCCCGTGGTCCCGAAGTAGGGGAGAAAATGCCCTAGGAAGTATTTAGGGATTCTGAAATATGGTTAGATTTTAAGGCCTTCCCTATGGTTTTGAGAGTGTGTGCATAGAATATGCAGTTTAATTTCGGAAGTGAGAAACCCCCCTTGATTGGTTTTGAATTTTCATCAGTGGGAGCCAGGCTAGAAATACCAAGATTGTAGTAACAGAGCTTATAAGAATTTTACCAGAACAAGTTACGATAAGGTGTTTTAACCTTATTAAATAAAAATCTCAGGATGAGATATAAATGTACAAAGTATTTTACCTTGGGTATAATGATCAGAAAGAATATTGATCAGAGCTTATTCTTACTTTACAATCAGTTGCCTTGACTTGCACTATTTTGAGGGTCAGCTAGACTTGCAATACATTCAGGCGCAAACTTGACTTATTTGTTTGTTTGCTTACTTGGGAAATGGAGTAAAACCAGCTTTAAAATAGTTTGGCATTTTTAACATTTATTATACCCAAGGTAAAATACTTTCTATATATATATATACATCCCCACACCCTTTAATAACTCATACGGTTCTTTTGTGAGATCACATCAGATACTCTCGCAACTCAACAACCTACCAAGAAAGTTAAAACACGTAGATAACTACAGAACATTAAAAAAAGAAGTCTGGAAAATATACCAACAAAGTTTAGAAGCCATTAACACTAATATACACATCACAAATCACTAGCATCCAATGCCTACATTCCATACATAAACATTAGCAACAACACAAATAGTGAAGGCTAAATCCCACTCTCTTCACAAAAGCTAACCCAAGCTTCGAAGTAGGTGGGATTAACTTGCTTCACTCATCTACAAGTAATCCTTATAGTAAATGCAGAATTGTGTATGTTTAATCACTCTTTCTGAAACTTTAAAAAATAAGAAAAAAAAAAACAAATTATACAAAAAATTCTGTATAATCTTCATTTTAATATTAGAAGAGCATGTGTTGTAAATATATAATATAAAGGCAAAAAAGTACTATTAAAAATATTTTAATTCAAATTTTACAGAGTGCAGCACTTAGTGCTGACCTCTGTAAAATTATAAGATGCAATGTCACACAAGATTTTTATTGTATGTATAAATATTTTAGCAATCAAAAAATATTATTATTATTAAAAAAAATAAAATAAAATAACAAATGGTAATAATAGACGCTTTTTACTCTTGTGTCAATGAGAAATTCTACAAATGATAACGATATTACAAGTAATTATAATTTTTACTGAATCATTTGTAAGAAAATGTTCCATTGTTGCAAAATTTTAGTATATTTATGTAATTATTTGAGGATAATAATAATAATAATAATAATAATAATAATAAATTTTTTTTAAAAATTTTTTTAATTAATTAATTTATTTATTTTTAATAATAATAATTTTTTTTTTACATTGCATACATTTGTTACAGTTATTATATACATTGCATACATTTGTTACAATTATTATATGCATTACATTCATTTGTTTACATATGATATTTACATTACGTACATTGGTTTACATATAATACATACATTGGTTTTCTTGTGATACGTACATTACATGCATTTGGTTATATATGATACATCTTGGATGAGAACTAATTTTTTTTTCCTTTCATCCTTGAAGCTTATATGTAAGCTTATCTGAGGATGACACCAGTTGGTTATAATGTATTTTTTTTTTTTGCTGCGTTAGGATGCTTCGGAATCTATGAGTGAGAAATTCGCGCGCACGCACACACGCGCGCACGCCCCCCCCCCCCCCCACAATAAATGGAATGTACTGATGCATCACTGAACTGGAAGCCTGAGCGAATATATTGTGTTTCATTAAGTTTGTATGGTATAATAATAATAATAATAATAATAATAATAATAATAATAATAATAATAATAATAATAATAATAATAAATGTTTTTTTGTTTTTTTTTAAACATTTTATTATGTCTCAGTATAAATTACATACAATAATAATAATACAATATTTACAATAAGGATTATACAGAATTTTTGAATTAAGAATATACATGATTTTTTTTTTTTTTTAAACATTTTATTATGTCTCAGTATAAGTTACATACAACAATAATATTTACAGTATTTACAATAAGGATTATACAGAATATTTTTTTGTTTATGTCTCAGATGAATTGCATATATACTTGCTGTAGTAATTATATATATATAATATTTATAACGCATTACAAGTGTGTATAAGAGATACTTGCAAGTTAGTAATTTTCTTCCTCGAAGCTTAGCAGAGCTTATCTGAGGAAGATAATAGATGTCACAAGCTAGGTGTTGATTTTACTGTTTGTTGGTACGTGCTTGAAAGACTTCGATTGCTATTACAGTATAACTTTTTTTTTTATTTTTGTGCAAATAGGGTTGGATTTAGACATGGTGTGTTTGTTACTTTGTGTTCTTGTAGTGATAGTTTTTGAGAGGAGGGTTGTCATAGGTTTGTGTGTGTGTGTATGTGTGGTGGGGGAGAGAGAAACAGGAATTGCTCTAATTTTCATTCTCGCTATAATATTTATATAGTGCCTGTTTCAGCTCTCTGTATGTTCCTAGGTTTCTGTTGTCGAACGGCAGTTTATCATGTCAGGTACGTAGAAGTTTCAGGTGGCTTTGCCGTGCTGATTGTTGTACTTATATGTTATGTAGTTTGTTGACTGTGGTCTTGTTATTTGATATGTTGTTCTGGTTACTCTGTATGTTGGGCTGTAGTAGTGTTTTAACATGACTGTGTAGTGGCGTAAGTGTTTCACCTTGAATATTTTGTGTTTTGTCCGTTCTTCCTGCATAAGAGTGGGTTGTTCCCAGAATATCAGTTTTATCATTTTATCTTGCAACCATTGTAGCCTGTTAAATCTGTAGTCTGCGCAGAATGCGTATGATGTGATTGCATATCTTAAAATATTTTCACATAATGCTTTATAGATTAGTATTTTTATGTGGGTTGGGGCAATGTTTTTTAATCTGTATAGTTTGCTTGCTATTATCCTAAGCTTGGTATGTAGGTAGTTTGTATGGCTATTCCAACTTTGATCAGCATCGAAGTGAAGTCCAAGGTAGCATGTTGTTTTCACCTGTGTGATGGTTGTGATTTTAGGTTCTGCACTTTGTGTATAGGAGGATGAATGTTTGATAGTGAGATATTTAGTTTATATGGGCAGGGTTTGGGGGTTTTTGAATATCATTAGCTTTGTTTTTCCAGGGTTTATTATATATGACATTTTTGGTTAACCAGTTAGTGAGTTGATTGATGTCATGTTGCATATTTTTGTAAGCGATATTTGCATTGCATTTGCATTTTTTTTTTATATTTGCATTTGTATAATAATAATAATAATAATAATAATAATAATATTATTATTATTATTATTATTATTATTAAGGAAGATATAGATGAAATAGACATTTTAATACTGACTGAAGCATCTACGACAAACGAAGATGCATCCTCCTGCCAAATGCCACACTTCCAACAACACAAACACTGCAGACAAACAAAACGAGGTGGCGGTATAATAATATTTACCAAACCTAAACTAGAAGTAACAGAAAAAAACTATAAATTAGAATACGCAGAAAACATATGCATCGAAATTAAAAACATCAAACAAGAAAACTCCCTGATATTAAACGCAATATACAGACCACCCAACTTAAGCACCACAAAATTCCTAGAACAAAACAGATGGCTTTCAGCCACGAAAGTAGGCACCTCAAAATATTTGATAATAATAGGAGACATTAATATAAACATTAGGAACATAAATAACAACACAGAACAATACCTAGACCTATTATCGGCATATAACATAACCCCATCCATACAGTCGTATACACGAGAAGAGATAGTCGGAAACACAAAAACCTCAACCTGCATTGATCATATAAATATAAGGGCCCCTCCAAACAGCCACACAGCAGCCGTCATAACATGCAAACTAGCAGACCATTATTTCACAGCATTGCAGTTACACACTGAACCAGAACCCATAAAAATCACTGAAACTACAAAACAGTATCATAGCATTGTAAACGAAGCAATAGTGAACGATGAAATCAGAAAAACAGACTGGATGCAGATAGCATCTTTAGACTCTGCTGAAGCTGTATATAATAATCTTAAACTTGCATTTAACAAAATATACAACAAAGCATTAACAAAAATAAAAATACGCCCCCAAACGAAACAAAATCCATGGATAAGAGACAACATACTAACAGACATACAAAGACATACAAAGAAAAGATGCCCTATGGAAACAACTTAAGAAGCACCGAACAATATCGCTTTAAAAGCTGAATACAAAAGAAAACGGAATCTCCTAACAACCCAGATTCGAACGGCAAAAAGAAACTATTACAGCAACAAATTAACAACAGCACAGAACGACATAAAGGAAATCTGGCACCTGATTAATAAAATGCTGGACAATATACACAAAACCACTGCCACAGAAACAATAAAACACAGCTTTTCCTGCGACCCCACATCCCTCAAACAGTTGGCAAACAACTTTAATCAGTACTTCGTGAACTCTGTCCAAAAGCTACAAGAAACAACCTTTCCTCACACATACAAACATTCTCCACTAGGTCCACGAGTAACCCAGTCGATGTGGTTCCCCACAGTAACAAAGGAAGAACTATCACTTGCAATTCAACAAATTAATCCTAACAAAGGACCGGGGATAGACGGAATCAGACCAAAAGACATCAAGAAACACTCAACCGACCTACTTCCAGTTATAAAAAAACTGTTAAATAAAATCTTCGAAACGGGACACATACCTGAAACACTGAAGACTGCATTAATCACACCCATACACAAACAGGGAAAAAGAAACATAATAAGTAATTACAAACCTATCGCCACGCTGCCTGTAATCAACCAAATCATGGAGCGCATTGTACATCAGAAACTCTTCACATACATTGAAAAATTTCAAATCATACCCAAAACACAATATGGCTTTCAAAAAAATAAAGGAACAGCAACACTCCTGGAAGATTTCACAGATATAATAAACGCTGCATTGGATAAAAACAGAATAACATTAGTGGTATTCATTGACCTAACAAAAGCATTTGACACACTAACACATAAAACCTTGTTAACGAAACTTACCCATATCGGAATTGGAGGTTGTCTACTCCAGTGGTTTAAAGCATACACGAAAAACAGAAAGCACATCACACATATAGGATCAGCACACAGCAAAGAGGTACATGTAACCTGTGGAGTACCGCAAGGAGCTGTCCTATCTCCCATTCTATTTAACATATACACACACGACATAAGCCAACTCCCCCTAAAAAGTAAAATCTTCCACTATGCAGACGACACTGCCATAGTATCCATTCACAACACAGCAAAAATCGCTTACAAAAATATGCAACACGACATCAATCCAATCACTAACTGGTCAACCGAAAATGGCATATATATAAACCCTGGAAAAACACAGCTAATGATATTCAAAAACTCCCAAACCCTGCCCATAGAAACTAAATATCTCACTATCAAACATTCATCCTCCTATACACAAAGTGCAGAACCTAAAATCACAACAATCACACAGGTGAAAATATGTGGGTTGGGGCAATGTCTTTTAATCTGTATAGTTTGCTTGCTATTATCCTAAGCTTGGTACGTAGGTAGTTTGTATGGCTATTCCAACTTTGATCTGCATCGAAGTGAAGTCCAAGGTAGCGTGTTGTTACCTTGGACTTCACTTCGATGCAGATCAAAGTTGGAATAGCCATACAAACTACCTACGTACCAAGCTTAGGATAATAGCAAGCAAACTATACAGATTAAAAGACATTGCCCCAACCCACATAAAAATACTAATCTATAAAGCATTATGTGAAAACATTTTAAGATATGCAATCACATCATACGCATTCTGCACAGACTACAGACTTAACAGGCTACAATGGTTGCAAGATAAAATGATAGAACTGATATTCTGGGAACAACCCACTCTTATGCAGGAAGCATGGACAAAACACAAAATATTTAAGGTGAAACACTTACGCTACTACAGCCCAACATATAGAGTAACCAGAACAACATATCAAATAACAAGACCACAGTCAACAAACTACATAACATATAAGTACAACAAAGTACGGCAAAGCCACCCGAAACTTCTACGTACCTGACATGATAAACAAACTGCCGTTTGACAACAGAAACTTAGGAACATACAGAGAGCTGAAACAGGCACTATATAGATATTATAGCGAGAATGAAAATTAGAGCAATTCCTGTTTCTCTCTCCCCCACCACACATACACACACACACACACAAACCTACGACAACCCCCCCCTCTCAAAAAACTACCACTACAACAACACAAAGAAACAAACACACCATGTCTAAATCCAACCCTATTTGCACAAAAAAAAAAAAAAAAGTTAAACTGTAATAGCAATCGAAGTCTTTCAAGCACGTACCAACAAACAGTAAAATCAACACCTGGCTTGTGACCACTATAGGAACACAACCATGAAACCACCACCACCCTCTGTCATCTATTATCTTCCTCAGATAAGCTCTGCTAAGCTTCGAGGAAGAAAATTACTAACTTGCAAGTATCTGTTATACACACTTGTAATGAGTTATAAATATTATATACACATAATACCTACAGCAACTATGTATGCAATTCATCTGAGACATAAAAAAAAAAAAATTCTGTGTAATCCTTATTGTAAATACTGTAAATATTATTATTGTATGTAACTTATACTGCAACATAATAAAAAAAATTATTATTATTATTATTATTATTATTGTATAGCCAATTGTATAATCTTCATTGTTAACATTAGAAGAACAATTGTTGTAAATACATAATATAAAGGCAAATAATATTACGTTGCTATCTCTCTAATCCAAACTAATAAAAACCGTGCTCGTTCGGAATAGCGAAAAGTTCGAATTAACGAATTTCCCCCATGAGACAACGATAACTAGCGTTTAAGAAAAAATAATCAGATTCTAAGGGCACATCAATTTAATTATGTAAATAAATTAACTGAGAGAAAAAATCTACTGTACTGGAATGTAAAAAAAAAAAAAAAAAAACGGTCACAAGTCTATTTTAGTAAAAATATCAATTTGTATGTATCCGTATTGTTGAGGATTCTGATTTAATAAAATTGCGTAGTTCAGTACATAACTAAATTTGCGTAAAAATACTACTTCCTTGTACACAACACACACAAAAAAAGTTTTTTATTTCTTTATAAAAAAAAGTCACTGATTTTCTTTTGCTTATTCGAAGCTAAACTCTTTTCGAATGCTTCTTCTCGGAGCTGCATTACCAAAATTTTGTGGAATGGCGTATCATTCTGCTTTGCACATTCTGTACTGATATTAAAACCTTCAGCTTCCTCTTCATGTTTTACTTTTTTTTTTTTTTTTTTGAGTTCTGCATGGTCATCATCGTCTTCTAATTCATTCTGTATCGTCACATTTATAAATTCAGCATCAGATTTGATTTCGAACTCACTTTCCATTCTACCTGTAATCCATTCCGTAACATCTGTTTGAGAAATATCAACATTTGGATTTATTCTTTTAACCAAATTATACACGTTCTGAATTTCCTCTTTTTGTGTATATTTGTGATTCATGCCGACAACACGGTACGTACTGTACAGTATAAAATGCAAACGTGAACACACAATAAATCAAAATAGGCCTACAGTGTAACCATACAATTCACAGTATGAAAAAATACTGTACTGTAATAATAATAAAATAAATAAATAATACTTAAAATAATAATTATTAAATAAAAATAATAGTACACGAAATAATAATACGTAATAAATAAAACTTTTTTTTCAAACTGCAGTTCGGATTACTGGAGGGTCGGAATAAAGAGGTTCGGATAAGCGAGATACCACTGTATTAAAAATTTTAGTTGAAATCAATGTAGAAAATGCAGCGCTCAGAGCTGAATTCTGTAAAATTATAAGTTGCAATGTCACTTAAGATGTCTATTGTATGTGTAAATATTTTAGCAATCAATAAATTATTATTATTATTATTATTATTATTATTATTATTATTATTATTATTATTATTATTATTATTATTATTATAGAGAGGGCGCTGTGTAGGCATACGAACGGTTGCATGGTTATATCGCTGGTCCCATTTTTATAGTTTTAATGTGGTTCTAACCCCTGTTTTTAATTTAAAAGTGTTTTAAAGTAACTCTACTTGTCACGTTGAAGACAGTGACATATAATTCATGGAAATCAGCCAAGTGGAATCCAAAATCTGAGTGTGCTAAAAATTGAAGACTACACCGCTGTTGCTAATGAGTATAGAACAAAGGACTTCGCCATCTTTGCAGCTGTCCAAAGGAAGAAAGGTGAGTCATGAAGTGCAACAAGTGCCAGAAGGAATTACCGTTGGATGGATGTTATATAACCTGCAGGAAATGCCATAGGAATCTTCACTTTACATGTTCCGGACTTTGAGAAACAACCTAGCAACGCAAATCAAATGCCAAACGAGAAGAATGGAAGTGCCTAAACTGTAGAGACAACAAAGAAACGCCACCACCCATGACGCAACGGATTACGCCGGAGGCAGAATCGGACGATGAACTGAACAGACAACAAAATACCGGTGAGTCTTATAATTTGAGTTCCGTAAATTTATTACTAGAAAAAGGTTTAGAAAATATGAAAGCCACCTTGGTACATCTTGTCTAAGAACAATTTGATAAACAGAATAGAGAAATAACAAAAAACATTAGCGAATATGAAGAGTTTGTTCAATTTAATAATTCAAAAGTCGAGGAAGTCTTACAAGCGGTAAAAGACATTAAAACCAGCATTAACGCATTAACTTACAGGCAGCACAAATTGATAAAAGACACATCTGAACTCCATCAAGAATTTAATTTCCTGAAACAACAATACGAAGTTTTAAACCAACAACAACATAAAGAAGACTTTGTCATAAACGGTCTTCCAGAAACCGAATCCACAGAAAATCTCAGAGACGTAGTTTTAAAGTTAGGCCATGCAATTGACATCCCCTACAGCATAATGATATTGAGACCATAAATCGATTTCCCAGGAAGAACTAAAAACAAGGCTCGCCACGGCCCGCACCAGTCATAGTTCGTCTGAAAAGCAAGGCTACAAGAGACAATCTCATAAAAGCCAGCAGACTGAAAAAACCAGTAGTCAAGGATTTAAATGCATCGCAAGACAATACGCCAATGTTTCTATCTGAGTATCTAACACCTTTCAATCAGAATCTTTTGTACCAAGCAAGAAAAGAAAAAACACATAAAAAGTATCAATTTTTATGGATTAAAGACGGCAAAATATTCTTGAGACAGTCACAGACTTCAAAGTCTATACAAATAAAAAGCTCGGAAGATATAGACAGGTTGCCAGAGTGAAACAAAATGCTCCAACTTAGTTCAATAAGAAGATCTCAACACAACAAAAATGAATGTGAACCATCAGATAGATGTAATTACTAGAATATATCAGTAACTGTACTTTCGAATCGCTTGATTCATGGAAACAAAACACAGTACAAGCGAGAGGTCTCTCAATCTTGCATTTTAACATCAGAAGCATCCTAAAACATTGGTTATTATTACAGGCTTATCTGAGGAATTACACTGATATTATTGATATATTGATTCTTACAGAGGTATCCATAACTAATGACGAAGCGACTGCTTTCCAAATTCCAGTCTTCCAACAAAATAGATCATGCCGCCAAACAAAAAGAGGGAGTGGAATATTAATATTTATCAAACAAAAATTAATAGCAAAAGAAACGTCCTATCAATTTCAGCATGCTGAAACATTCTGCATCGAAATCATTTATACCACCAATACACAGCATCCCATAATACTAAAAGCTATTTACAGGCCACCAAACTTAAACATGATAAAATTCTTGCACGAACTAAATTGCTGGCTTTCAAGCCAAGAAATATACTCAACAGAATACCTAATGATAATTGGCAACATAAATATAAATATTGCAAACGAAAACCAGAACAACAGAGTACAATACCTAGACACGCTATCCATGTATAATCTAATACCAACAATAACATCATGTACTAGAGAAGAAATATTCGGAAATAATATCACTGCCTCCTGTCTAGATCATATAAACGTCCGAGCACCACCAAATAGTTACACTGCATCAGTCATAAAGTGCAAAGTAGCAGACCATTACTTCACTGCTCTAAGCCTGCACACCAAGACAATATCCATGCAATGTCCCACATAAGAAAAGCGATAGAAAACAATAATAGACGAAGAAATAATCAACCACGAAATAAGAAAAACAGACTGGGAACACCTGGCATCAGATTCAGCGGATATCGTATACAACAACATTAAACTCACACTGGAGGAAATATATAAGAAAGCTACAAAGAAAGTTCGAATTCGTTCAAAAACAACACAAAATCCTTTGGTAACACCAAACTTAATCCTAGAAATACACAGAAAGGACGCTTTATGGAAAAATTAAAGCGATATCCAAATAACACAGCTTTAAAAACTGAATACAAGATAACAAAGAAGCCTTACAACACAAATCAGAAATGCAAAAAGAAGCTACTACAGAGACAAATTAACCTCCGCACAAAACCACATGAAACAAGCCTGGCATCTGATCAATGAGATGCTAGATTTTGTTCCCAACACCACCGCCTCCGAAACCATAAAACACAGCTTTATGAAAGACGCAAAACCTATCCAACAACTAGCAAATGACTTTAACCAATACTTTTCAGACTCCATCCAAGAACTGCACAGAAATATTCCCTCAATCACAAAACGAGACCCTCCACTTGGACCACAATCAAAACAGACATTATGGCTCCCAACTATAAAAGAAGCAGAACTTCTCTCAGCAACGCATCAAATCAAACCAAACAAAGGCTCAGGAATATATGGTATCAGACCTAAAGATATAAAGCAACATGCAACTAGTTTAAGTCATATCCTACTAAAACTAATCAATAAAATATTTAAAAAAGGACAGATACCAAGTATGCTAAAGACCGCCATAATCATACCCATATACAGACATTGACAAAGGAATTTAATCAGCAATTACAGACCCACAGCAATATTACCTATTATCAATCAAATTATGGAGCGGATCATGCTGAAGAATCTCACAGCATACACTGAGATATTTCATATTATCCCCAAAACACAATATGTTTTCAGAAAAATAAGGGAACAACATTTCTCTTGGAAGACTTTACAGACGTAATTAATACAGCCTTAGACAAAAACAAAATTAAAAAGAAAATAAGGGAACAACATCTCTTTTGGAAGACTTTACAGACGTATTTAATACCACCTTAGACAAAAACAAAATTGACATGGTAGTCTTTATAGATGTAACTAAAGCATTCGATACACTTACACATCGAACCATGTTAGAAAAGGTGCAGCATGTTGGAATAGACGGGCCTCTTCACAGGTGGTTTACAAACAACCTCCAAAATACAAAGCATATCACACGTATCGGATCAAACCGAACCAGAGAACTACCAGTAACATGAAGAGCTGTACTCTCCCCAACTCTATTCAACATTTACAAGCACGATATTCATCAGTTACCACTCAAACGTAAGATATTCCAATACGCAGACGATACAGCAATAATATCCATCCATAATAACACAAGCATAGCCCAAACAAATATACAACATGATATAAATCTGATCATAGACTGGCTCACGAAAAATTCCATACACCTAAACTCAGAAAAGACAAAATTAATGATATTCAGAAATCCACCGACTCGACCAGCTGATAACAAATATATAACCATCCAACATCCACTTTCCAACATAAAAAAACATACAAAACAGCAAAACCACTACAATTACTCAGGTTGAAACAATACGATACCTTGCAATTTACTTCGATGCATATATGAACAGGAATAGCCACATAAACCATCTACACAACAAACTCCGAACAATAAATGGCAAACTCTACAGGTTAAAAGACATGGTTCCGATACGCCTAAAAACACTAATATATAAAGCACTATACCAAAATATACGAAGATACGCTATAATAACAATGTATGCTTTCTGTGTACCCTACAAATTAAATAGATTAATGTCGCCAAAAAGGACAGTTACCAGAAATGGCTAAATTCCAAAACAATAGAAGCAGAAATAGAGTATAAAAGAAATAGTGCAATTGCAAAACGAGAAGTAAGGAAAAAACATAGAGAAAGATGGAACAATTTCGTAACAGAACTAGAAAAGGATTTATTTAAGCCACAACCCAAAACCTATAAAGTACAAAAATACATGAATGAATAAATAAAAGAAAAGATAAAAATACAAACAATAGATTTAGAAAAATGGGTGACTTATTTCCAAAATCTCTGGACAGATGAGAACAATGAATTAAAATTAAAATTAGAATTAAAATTAAAAGAATGACTTAATAGAAAATATCACAATGTTAGAACTGAAAAATATAATAAAGAAGATGAAAAATAGGAAAACGCCAGGAGAAGACAATATAAATATAGAACTCTACAAAAATGCAGGTGAAAAATTTAATGAAAGACTTTTGAAATTTTTTAATATGGTTTGGATGTCCGGAAAAACCCCTAACTCTTGGAAAAAAGCACTGGTCATCCCAATCTATAAAAAAGGAAATAAAGGCAACTGCAATAATTATAGGGGAATTAGCCTGCTGAATACAGGATATAAAATATATGCAGGAATATTAAAAGAGAAACTAAGCAGCATTGTAGAAAACAAATTACTAGAAGAACAAAATGGCTTCCGAAAAGGCCGATCCTGCATAGATCCAATTTTTACTTTAAAATTATTAATAGAAAAGAGAAGAGAATTTTAAAAAAGAAACACATGTGGCGTTTATTGATTATGAAAAAGCTTTTGACAAAATTAGTCGACAAAGATTGTTTAAAATATTAACCAATTTAAACATACCGAACCAACTTTTACAATCTATTCAAAAAATATATACAGGAAATAAAATAGCAGTTAAATTAGAACACACCTCAGAATGGAAAGATATATCAAGAGGAGTACGACAAGGATGTACCCTCTCACCTCTGCTTTTCAATATATATATAAATGAAATATTAACAATCTGGAAACAGCATAACCCATTTGGTATACAAATGACCCCGCAAATGAAGATAGATACACTACTATTTGCAGATGATCAAATAGTATTAGCTACATCAGAAGATGACTTACAAAGATCATTAAAATCATTAAATGATATCTCAAAGCAATATAATATGACAATATCCAAAGAAAAAACAAAAATAATGGCATTCAAAGGAGAAAACCCAATAAGAAGTAAAATAGTGATAGATAATAAAATACTAGAACAAGTAAACACTTTCAGATACTTGGGATGTGATCTATCATACGAAGAAGAAAAAGACATAGACACTAAAATATCAAACTTTGTCAAAGTAAATGGCATAATAAACAGTATATTTAAGCCATCCCTGGTACAAAAACACACTAGAATCAGACACTATGAACTATATAATGTCTTGTCAAAACCAACTCTACTATACGGAAGCGAAACATGGACCATGAAAAGGAAAGATGAAAAACGAATTCAAACAGCAGAAATGAAGTTCCTCAGAAAAACAGCTGGATATACCAAGTGGGACCACAAAACAAATGAAGAAATCTTACAATCCCTAAAAATCAAACCAATTAATTACTACATAAGACAGTATAAACAAAAATGGCTAGAACATTTAAATCGAATGGACAACAGCAAACTACCAAAAATATTATACAGATACAAAATAAGTGGGAAAATAAGAATCGGAAGACCAAGAAAGAGATGGCATGAGACCGGAACAGGCCACATGGCCTATATTCCATGTTAGGAAGAAGAAGAAGAAGATGTCGCTACAATACAAAATGACAAAACTGATCTTTTGGGAACAAAGAGAAAATCACGACCTTATAAGCATTGTAATGTCAGAACACGAAATACTGACAGCAGAACATTTATGTCACTGCATCTTTCCTAAAACATTATTTCGATGCTAACTACAGGACAGTCAAAAATACATACCGTATAACAAGACATCAGATTACTAATTATATCACATAAAAATAGAGTAATCACTACGGAAAGGCCATGCGAAACTTCTACATCCCAGACATGATAAACAAATTACCTTTTGAATACAGAAACCTTACAAACTACAATAGCCTGAAAAGAGCTCTAAAGGACATACTATGAACAAGAAACACGCACCCAAAATACCATACAAACTCAATGAAACACAATATATTCGTTCAGGCATTCAATTCAGCGACGCATCAATTCATTCCAAGTTATTGTGTGTGTGTGTGGGGGGGGGGATGCGTGTGTGCGTGTGTGTGCGTGCGTGAGTGCGTGCGTGCGAATTTCTCAATCATAGATTTTGTAGCTTCCCAACACAGCAAAAAAAAAGCAGTACATAATAACCAACTGGTGTAATCCTCAGATAAGCTTACATATAAACTTCGAGGATGAAAGCGAAGAAATTAGTTATCACCCAAGATGTATCAAATATAACCAAATGCATGTAATGTACGTATCACATGAAAACCAATGTACGTAATGTAAATTACACATGTAAACAAATGTATGTAATGTATATAATAACTGTAACATGTATGCAATGTAAAAAAAATCTCTTAAATGTAAATCAAGAGTTTACACTGTATGTTTGTGAGAATGAGGAAATATAATATTTAGATAGCATAAAAATTATTATTATTATTATTATTATTATTATTATTATTATTATTATTATTAACAAACAAACAATAACGACTTTATATGCACTGCAATATGAGAACACAAAATAGTGAAAGCAAGACATTTATTTCACTATGCAGCTTTGCTAAAACATTATTTCAATGCTAACTACAGGACAGTTAGAAACACATATCGCATAACAAGACCACAGACAACTAATTATATCACATATAGATACAATAATCACTACGGAAAAGCCATACGAAACTTCTACATCCCAGACCTGACAAACAAATTACCTTTTGAATACAGAAACCTTACAAACTACAATAGCCTGAAAATAATTCTAATGACATACTATGAACAAGAAACACGCACCCAAAATACCATATAAACTCTATGAATCACAATATATTTGTTCAGGCTTCCAGTTCACTGATGCATCAATACATCCAAAGTTATCGTGTGTGTGTGTGTGTGTGTGTGTGTGTGTGTGTGTGTGTGTGTGTGTGTGTGTGTGTGTGTGTGTGTGTGTGTGTGTGTGTGTGTGTGTGTGTGTGTGTGCATGCGTGCGTGTGCGTGCCTGTGTGTGTGCGCGTGTGTGCGTGCGCAGTAGTAGGGGAGCCACTAGTGACCAGATCAAGATCAAGATAAGATAAGGAATCGTGACGTGATTGGTTGATGACGTCATTGTGGGCGTGGCTTGATGGGTGTGTAATGTTTGGAATTTTTCTGTGGGCAAGTGTGTCACTGGCTTCTGTTGTTGTGTTTTGGTTCGCCTATGGGATTATGGGTGATGATAGATAAGGATTCGTGTTGTGATTGGTGGTGCACTAGTGACCAGATGAAGATCAAGATAAGATAAGGAATCGTGACTTGAATGTTTGTTGTTATGAGCTGTAGATAAGTGACGTCATTTGTTATTTGTAAATAAATATCGTCATTTGTTATTTGTAAATAAGTGACGTTGTTGTTTTGAATGGAAAAGGGAGATATATTAGAGATAAGGATTCGTGTTGTGATTGGTGGTGCACTAGTGACCAGATCAAGATCAAGATAAGATAACCCCACCCCCCCCCCCCCCCACCCCCCCCCCCCCCCACCCCCCCCCCCCCCCACCCCCCCCCCCCCCCACCCCCCCCCCCCCCCACCCCCCCCCCCCCCCACCCCCCCCCCCCCCCACCCCCCCCCCCCCCCACCCCCCCCCCCCCCCACCCCCCCCCCCCCCCACCCCCCCCCCCCCCCACCCCCCCCCCCCCCCACCCCCCCCCCCCCCCACCCCCCCCCCCCCCCACCCCCCCCCCCCCCCACCCCCCCCCCCCCCCACCCCCCCCCCCCCCCACCCCCCCCCCCCCCCACCCCCCCCCCCCCCCACCCCCCCCCCCCCCCACCCCCCCCCCCCCCCACCCCCCCCCCCCCCCACCCCCCCCCCCCCCCACCCCCCCCCCCCCCCACCCCCCCCCCCCCCCACCCCCCCCCCCCCCCACCCCCCCCCCCCCCCACCCCCCCCCCCCCCCACCCCCCCCCCCCCCCACCCCCCCCCCCCCCCACCCCCCCCCCCCCCATCGAGGAAGAAAATTACTAACTTGCAAGTATCTGTTATACACACTTGTAATGAGTTATAAATATTATATACACATAATACCTACAGCAACTATGTATGCAATTCATCTGAGACATAAAAAAAAAAAAATTCTGTGTAATCCTTATTGTAAATACTGTAAATATTATTATTGTATGTAACTTATACTGCAACATAATAAAAAAAATTATTATTATTATTATTATTATTATTGTATAGCCAATTGTATAATCTTCATTGTTAACATTAGAAGAACAATTGTTGTAAATACATAATATAAAGGCAAATAATATTACGTTGCTATCTCTCTAATCCAAACTAATAAAAACCGTGCTCGTTCGGAATAGCGAAAAGTTCGAATTAACGAATTTCCCCCATGAGACAACGATAACTAGCGTTTAAGAAAAAATAATCAGATTCTAAGGGCACATCAATTTAATTATGTAAATAAATTAACTGAGAGAAAAAATCTACTGTACTGGAATGTAAAAAAAAAAAAAAAAAAACGGTCACAAGTCTATTTTAGTAAAAATATCAATTTGTATGTATCCGTATTGTTGAGGATTCTGATTTAATAAAATTGCGTAGTTCAGTACATAACTAAATTTGCGTAAAAATACTACTTCCTTGTACACAACACACACAAAAAAAGTTTTTTATTTCTTTATAAAAAAAAGTCACTGATTTTCTTTTGCTTATTCGAAGCTAAACTCTTTTCGAATGCTTCTTCTCGGAGCTGCATTACCAAAATTTTGTGGAATGGCGTATCATTCTGCTTTGCACATTCTGTACTGATATTAAAACCTTCAGCTTCCTCTTCATGTTTTACTTTTTTTTTTTTTTTTTGAGTTCTGCATGGTCATCATCGTCTTCTAATTCATTCTGTATCGTCACATTTATAAATTCAGCATCAGATTTGATTTCGAACTCACTTTCCATTCTACCTGTAATCCATTCCGTAACATCTGTTTGAGAAATATCAACATTTGGATTTATTCTTTTAACCAAATTATACACGTTCTGAATTTCCTCTTTTTGTGTATATTTGTGATTCATGCCGACAACACGGTACGTACTGTACAGTATAAAATGCAAACGTGAACACACAATAAATCAAAATAGGCCTACAGTGTAACCATACAATTCACAGTATGAAAAAATACTGTACTGTAATAATAATAAAATAAATAAATAATACTTAAAATAATAATTATTAAATAAAAATAATAGTACACGAAATAATAATACGTAATAAATAAAACTTTTTTTTCAAACTGCAGTTCGGATTACTGGAGGGTCGGAATAAAGAGGTTCGGATAAGCGAGATACCACTGTATTAAAAATTTTAGTTGAAATCAATGTAGAAAATGCAGCGCTCAGAGCTGAATTCTGTAAAATTATAAGTTGCAATGTCACTTAAGATGTCTATTGTATGTGTAAATATTTTAGCAATCAATAAATTATTATTATTATTATTATTATTATTATTATTATTATTATTATTATTATTATTATTATAGAGAGGGCGCTGTGTAGGCATACGAACGGTTGCATGGTTATATCGCTGGTCCCATTTTTATAGTTTTAATGTGGTTCTAACCCCTGTTTTTAATTTAAAAGTGTTTTAAAGTAACTCTACTTGTCACGTTGAAGACAGTGACATATAATTCATGGAAATCAGCCAAGTGGAATCCAAAATCTGAGTGTGCTAAAAATTGAAGACTACACCGCTGTTGCTAATGAGTATAGAACAAAGGACTTCGCCATCTTTGCAGCTGTCCAAAGGAAGAAAGGTGAGTCATGAAGTGCAACAAGTGCCAGAAGGAATTACCGTTGGATGGATGTTATATAACCTGCAGGAAATGCCATAGGAATCTTCACTTTACATGTTCCGGACTTTGAGAAACAACCTAGCAACGCAAATCAAATGCCAAACGAGAAGAATGGAAGTGCCTAAACTGTAGAGACAACAAAGAAACGCCACCACCCATGACGCAACGGATTACGCCGGAGGCAGAATCGGACGATGAACTGAACAGACAACAAAATACCGGTGAGTCTTATAATTTGAGTTCCGTAAATTTATTACTAGAAAAAGGTTTAGAAAATATGAAAGCCACCTTGGTACATCTTGTCTAAGAACAATTTGATAAACAGAATAGAGAAATAACAAAAAACATTAGCGAATATGAAGAGTTTGTTCAATTTAATAATTCAAAAGTCGAGGAAGTCTTACAAGCGGTAAAAGACATTAAAACCAGCATTAACGCATTAACTTACAGGCAGCACAAATTGATAAAAGACACATCTGAACTCCATCAAGAATTTAATTTCCTGAAACAACAATACGAAGTTTTAAACCAACAACAACATAAAGAAGACTTTGTCATAAACGGTCTTCCAGAAACCGAATCCACAGAAAATCTCAGAGACGTAGTTTTAAAGTTAGGCCATGCAATTGACATCCCCTACAGCATAATGATATTGAGACCATAAATCGATTTCCCAGGAAGAACTAAAAACAAGGCTCGCCACGGCCCGCACCAGTCATAGTTCGTCTGAAAAGCAAGGCTACAAGAGACAATCTCATAAAAGCCAGCAGACTGAAAAAACCAGTAGTCAAGGATTTAAATGCATCGCAAGACAATACGCCAATGTTTCTATCTGAGTATCTAACACCTTTCAATCAGAATCTTTTGTACCAAGCAAGAAAAGAAAAAACACATAAAAAGTATCAATTTTTATGGATTAAAGACGGCAAAATATTCTTGAGACAGTCACAGACTTCAAAGTCTATACAAATAAAAAGCTCGGAAGATATAGACAGGTTGCCAGAGTGAAACAAAATGCTCCAACTTAGTTCAATAAGAAGATCTCAACACAACAAAAATGAATGTGAACCATCAGATAGATGTAATTACTAGAATATATCAGTAACTGTACTTTCGAATCGCTTGATTCATGGAAACAAAACACAGTACAAGCGAGAGGTCTCTCAATCTTGCATTTTAACATCAGAAGCATCCTAAAACATTGGTTATTATTACAGGCTTATCTGAGGAATTACACTGATATTATTGATATATTGATTCTTACAGAGGTATCCATAACTAATGACGAAGCGACTGCTTTCCAAATTCCAGTCTTCCAACAAAATAGATCATGCCGCCAAACAAAAAGAGGGAGTGGAATATTAATATTTATCAAACAAAAATTAATAGCAAAAGAAACGTCCTATCAATTTCAGCATGCTGAAACATTCTGCATCGAAATCATTTATACCACCAATACACAGCATCCCATAATACTAAAAGCTATTTACAGGCCACCAAACTTAAACATGATAAAATTCTTGCACGAACTAAATTGCTGGCTTTCAAGCCAAGAAATATACTCAACAGAATACCTAATGATAATTGGCAACATAAATATAAATATTGCAAACGAAAACCAGAACAACAGAGTACAATACCTAGACACGCTATCCATGTATAATCTAATACCAACAATAACATCATGTACTAGAGAAGAAATATTCGGAAATAATATCACTGCCTCCTGTCTAGATCATATAAACGTCCGAGCACCACCAAATAGTTACACTGCATCAGTCATAAAGTGCAAAGTAGCAGACCATTACTTCACTGCTCTAAGCCTGCACACCAAGACAATATCCATGCAATGTCCCACATAAGAAAAGCGATAGAAAACAATAATAGACGAAGAAATAATCAACCACGAAATAAGAAAAACAGACTGGGAACACCTGGCATCAGATTCAGCGGATATCGTATACAACAACATTAAACTCACACTGGAGGAAATATATAAGAAAGCTACAAAGAAAGTTCGAATTCGTTCAAAAACAACACAAAATCCTTTGGTAACACCAAACTTAATCCTAGAAATACACAGAAAGGACGCTTTATGGAAAAATTAAAGCGATATCCAAATAACACAGCTTTAAAAACTGAATACAAGATAACAAAGAAGCCTTACAACACAAATCAGAAATGCAAAAAGAAGCTACTACAGAGACAAATTAACCTCCGCACAAAACCACATGAAACAAGCCTGGCATCTGATCAATGAGATGCTAGATTTTGTTCCCAACACCACCGCCTCCGAAACCATAAAACACAGCTTTATGAAAGACGCAAAACCTATCCAACAACTAGCAAATGACTTTAACCAATACTTTTCAGACTCCATCCAAGAACTGCACAGAAATATTCCCTCAATCACAAAACGAGACCCTCCACTTGGACCACAATCAAAACAGACATTATGGCTCCCAACTATAAAAGAAGCAGAACTTCTCTCAGCAACGCATCAAATCAAACCAAACAAAGGCTCAGGAATATATGGTATCAGACCTAAAGATATAAAGCAACATGCAACTAGTTTAAGTCATATCCTACTAAAACTAATCAATAAAATATTTAAAAAAGGACAGATACCAAGTATGCTAAAGACCGCCATAATCATACCCATATACAGACATTGACAAAGGAATTTAATCAGCAATTACAGACCCACAGCAATATTACCTATTATCAATCAAATTATGGAGCGGATCATGCTGAAGAATCTCACAGCATACACTGAGATATTTCATATTATCCCCAAAACACAATATGTTTTCAGAAAAATAAGGGAACAACATTTCTCTTGGAAGACTTTACAGACGTAATTAATACAGCCTTAGACAAAAACAAAATTAAAAAGAAAATAAGGGAACAACATCTCTTTTGGAAGACTTTACAGACGTATTTAATACCACCTTAGACAAAAACAAAATTGACATGGTAGTCTTTATAGATGTAACTAAAGCATTCGATACACTTACACATCGAACCATGTTAGAAAAGGTGCAGCATGTTGGAATAGACGGGCCTCTTCACAGGTGGTTTACAAACAACCTCCAAAATACAAAGCATATCACACGTATCGGATCAAACCGAACCAGAGAACTACCAGTAACATGAAGAGCTGTACTCTCCCCAACTCTATTCAACATTTACAAGCACGATATTCATCAGTTACCACTCAAACGTAAGATATTCCAATACGCAGACGATACAGCAATAATATCCATCCATAATAACACAAGCATAGCCCAAACAAATATACAACATGATATAAATCTGATCATAGACTGGCTCACGAAAAATTCCATACACCTAAACTCAGAAAAGACAAAATTAATGATATTCAGAAATCCACCGACTCGACCAGCTGATAACAAATATATAACCATCCAACATCCACTTTCCAACATAAAAAAACATACAAAACAGCAAAACCACTACAATTACTCAGGTTGAAACAATACGATACCTTGCAATTTACTTCGATGCATATATGAACAGGAATAGCCACATAAACCATCTACACAACAAACTCCGAACAATAAATGGCAAACTCTACAGGTTAAAAGACATGGTTCCGATACGCCTAAAAACACTAATATATAAAGCACTATACCAAAATATACGAAGATACGCTATAATAACAATGTATGCTTTCTGTGTACCCTACAAATTAAATAGATTAATGTCGCCAAAAAGGACAGTTACCAGAAATGGCTAAATTCCAAAACAATAGAAGCAGAAATAGAGTATAAAAGAAATAGTGCAATTGCAAAACGAGAAGTAAGGAAAAAACATAGAGAAAGATGGAACAATTTCGTAACAGAACTAGAAAAGGATTTATTTAAGCCACAACCCAAAACCTATAAAGTACAAAAATACATGAATGAAGAAATAAAAGAAAAGATAAAAATACAAACAATAGATTTAGAAAAATGGGTGACTTATTTCCAAAATCTCTGGACAGATGAGAACAATGAATTAAAATTAAAATTAGAATTAAAATTAAAAGAATGACTTAATAGAAAATATCACAATGTTAGAACTGAAAAATATAATAAAGAAGATGAAAAATAGGAAAACGCCAGGAGAAGACAATATAAATATAGAACTCTACAAAAATGCAGGTGAAAAATTTAATGAAAGACTTTTGAAATTTTTTAATATGGTTTGGATGTCCGGAAAAACCCCTAACTCTTGGAAAAAAGCACTGGTCATCCCAATCTATAAAAAAGGAAATAAAGGCAACTGCAATAATTATAGGGGAATTAGCCTGCTGAATACAGGATATAAAATATATGCAGGAATATTAAAAGAGAAACTAAGCAGCATTGTAGAAAACAAATTACTAGAAGAACAAAATGGCTTCCGAAAAGGCCGATCCTGCATAGATCCAATTTTTACTTTAAAATTATTAATAGAAAAGAGAAGAGAATTTTAAAAAAGAAACACATGTGGCGTTTATTGATTATGAAAAAGCTTTTGACAAAATTAGTCGACAAAGATTGTTTAAAATATTAACCAATTTAAACATACCGAACCAACTTTTACAATCTATTCAAAAAATATATACAGGAAATAAAATAGCAGTTAAATTAGAACACACCTCAGAATGGAAAGATATATCAAGAGGAGTACGACAAGGATGTACCCTCTCACCTCTGCTTTTCAATATATATATAAATGAAATATTAACAATCTGGAAACAGCATAACCCATTTGGTATACAAATGACCCCGCAAATGAAGATAGATACACTACTATTTGCAGATGATCAAATAGTATTAGCTACATCAGAAGATGACTTACAAAGATCATTAAAATCATTAAATGATATCTCAAAGCAATATAATATGACAATATCCAAAGAAAAAACAAAAATAATGGCATTCAAAGGAGAAAACCCAATAAGAAGTAAAATAGTGATAGATAATAAAATACTAGAACAAGTAAACACTTTCAGATACTTGGGATGTGATCTATCATACGAAGAAGAAAAAGACATAGACACTAAAATATCAAACTTTGTCAAAGTAAATGGCATAATAAACAGTATATTTAAGCCATCCCTGGTACAAAAACACACTAGAATCAGACACTATGAACTATATAATGTCTTGTCAAAACCAACTCTACTATACGGAAGCGAAACATGGACCATGAAAAGGAAAGATGAAAAACGAATTCAAACAGCAGAAATGAAGTTCCTCAGAAAAACAGCTGGATATACCAAGTGGGACCACAAAACAAATGAAGAAATCTTACAATCCCTAAAAATCAAACCAATTAATTACTACATAAGACAGTATAAACAAAAATGGCTAGAACATTTAAATCGAATGGACAACAGCAAACTACCAAAAATATTATACAGATACAAAATAAGTGGGAAAATAAGAATCGGAAGACCAAGAAAGAGATGGCATGAGACCGGAACAGGCCACATGGCCTATATTCCATGTTAGGAAGAAGAAGAAGAAGATGTCGCTACAATACAAAATGACAAAACTGATCTTTTGGGAACAAAGAGAAAATCACGACCTTATAAGCATTGTAATGTCAGAACACGAAATACTGACAGCAGAACATTTATGTCACTGCATCTTTCCTAAAACATTATTTCGATGCTAACTACAGGACAGTCAAAAATACATACCGTATAACAAGACATCAGATTACTAATTATATCACATAAAAATAGAGTAATCACTACGGAAAGGCCATGCGAAACTTCTACATCCCAGACATGATAAACAAATTACCTTTTGAATACAGAAACCTTACAAACTACAATAGCCTGAAAAGAGCTCTAAAGGACATACTATGAACAAGAAACACGCACCCAAAATACCATACAAACTCAATGAAACACAATATATTCGTTCAGGCATTCAATTCAGCGACGCATCAATTCATTCCAAGTTATTGTGTGTGTGTGTGGGGGGGGGGGATGCGTGTGTGCGTGTGTGTGCGTGCGTGAGTGCGTGCGTGCGAATTTCTCAATCATAGATTTTGTAGCTTCCCAACACAGCAAAAAAAAAGCAGTACATAATAACCAACTGGTGTAATCCTCAGATAAGCTTACATATAAACTTCGAGGATGAAAGCGAAGAAATTAGTTATCACCCAAGATGTATCAAATATAACCAAATGCATGTAATGTACGTATCACATGAAAACCAATGTACGTAATGTAAATTACACATGTAAACAAATGTATGTAATGTATATAATAACTGTAACATGTATGCAATGTAAAAAAAATCTCTTAAATGTAAATCAAGAGTTTACACTGTATGTTTGTGAGAATGAGGAAATATAATATTTAGATAGCATAAAAATTATTATTATTATTATTATTATTATTATTATTATTATTATTATTATTATTATTAACAAACAAACAATAACGACTTTATATGCACTGCAATATGAGAACACAAAATAGTGAAAGCAAGACATTTATTTCACTATGCAGCTTTGCTAAAACATTATTTCAATGCTAACTACAGGACAGTTAGAAACACATATCGCATAACAAGACCACAGACAACTAATTATATCACATATAGATACAATAATCACTACGGAAAAGCCATACGAAACTTCTACATCCCAGACCTGACAAACAAATTACCTTTTGAATACAGAAACCTTACAAACTACAATAGCCTGAAAATAATTCTAATGACATACTATGAACAAGAAACACGCACCCAAAATACCATATAAACTCTATGAATCACAATATATTTGTTCAGGCTTCCAGTTCACTGATGCATCAATACATCCAAAGTTATCGTGTGTGTGTGTGTGTGTGTGTGTGTGTGTGTGTGTGTGTGTGTGTGTGTGTGTGTGTGTGTGTGTGTGTGTGTGTGTGTGTGTGTGTGCATGCGTGCGTGTGCGTGCCTGTGTGTGTGCGCGTGTGTGCGTGCGCAGTAGTAGGGGAGCCACTAGTGACCAGATCAAGATCAAGATAAGATAAGGAATCGTGACGTGATTGGTTGATGACGTCATTGTGGGCGTGGCTTGATGGGTGTGTAATGTTTGGAATTTTTCTGTGGGCAAGTGTGTCACTGGCTTCTGTTGTTGTGTTTTGGTTCGCCTATGGGATTATGGGTGATGATAGATAAGGATTCGTGTTGTGATTGGTGGTGCACTAGTGACCAGATGAAGATCAAGATAAGATAAGGAATCGTGACTTGAATGTTTGTTGTTATGAGCTGTAGATAAGTGACGTCATTTGTTATTTGTAAATAAATATCGTCATTTGTTATTTGTAAATAAGTGACGTTGTTGTTTTGAATGGAAAAGGGAGATATATTAGAGATAAGGATTCGTGTTGTGATTGGTGGTGCACTAGTGACCAGATCAAGATCAAGATAAGATAAGGAATCGTGACGTGAATGTTTGTTGTTATGAGATGTAGATAAGTGACGTCATTTGTTAGTTGTAAATAAGTGACGTTATTGTTTTGAATGGAAAGGGAAATATTAGTGTATAAGTAATCGTGTTGTCATTGGTGGACACTTCTGACCAGATCAAGATCAAGATAAGATAAGGAATCGTGACGCGAATGTTTGTTGTTATTGAGTTTGGAATGATAATTTAATTTAACTATATTCTATGTCACTCAAACATACAGTTTTTTTTTCTTCTATAGATGGTTGTACTAATTTTCCAATACATTTTGGGCATTTCTTTCCTGTTAAAGTGTGGGAATTCTTAGAGAAAGTCGTGATGGCTCTCGTGTTTCGAGTTTTTCTGAATAATTAATTATATACTTAAAAAACCTGTCCTTAAACACACACACACACACACACACACACACACACACACACACACACACACACACACACACACACACACACACACACACACACACACATATACATACTAGATATAAAAAATCGCTAATGTATCCATGTTGATACTCTAATATATACCCTATGATTATTCTTATGGAAAAAAAAAATATTCAGTATTAGAATTACGCTTACAAAAAACATACGAGCAGTTGTTATGTTTAAGTTAAATATGACACACATCTGTCATTGTCGTCTGTGGAATTTCTTAGAGTATGTCGTGATGGCGGGTGTGATTAGATTTTTATGAATAATTAATTATATACTGGTGTCACTCAAACATACGGTTTTTTTTTTATTTTTATTTTTATTTTTTATTTTATATAGATGGTTGTACTAATATTCCAATACATTTGGGGTATTTGTTTCCTGTTAAAGAGGGTGGGAATTCTTAGAGTAAGTCGTGATGGCTCTCGTGTTTCGAGCTTTTCTGAATAATTAATTATATACTTAAAGTACCTGTCTTTAAACACACACACACACACACACACACACTAGACATAAAATTTGCTAATGTGTCCATGTTGATACTCTAATTTATACCCTATAATTATTCTTATGGGAAAAAAAAAAAAACTATTCAGTATTAGAATTACGCTTACCAAACAACATGCGATCAGTTATGTTTAAGTTAAAAAAGTACTTACAGCTTTCCAGATGACTCTTCGAAATTCGATTATTCCAAAATAGTTCAATTTTATATCCACAACACAACACAAACACAAAAACCACAAAGAACGAAATTTCTGTAAATACTGTAACCTGAACTAGTTACTTCGTCCTTTAGATTACGGAGCATAGATGGTGAGGTTTCATCATTGCAACATCCCCTAGCGAGCGCTTTTCTTCAAAGGGGATGACATGAGTCACAACCGTAAATTGTGAATTTATTTTCCAATTTAGATTACTATCCGAATGGTTCGTTCTCTGTTTAATTCCTTCCCACAGTTGCTCATGCTATGTTTCCTAAGCATGGTAGGAAAGTCTATGCGCCTTTTTGTTTAGGGTAAGTGTAATTTCCTGTTTCGAATTCCGAGTGCTGTTAAGCTATGGAATTCTGACAAGTGAAATTATTATTTTTTTTTTCAAATTGAATGGCTATTTTCTGTATTTTAAAATTCAGTTAACTACATATTATAACCAGAATAACTGAGTAAAATAAATAAATTGTGTGTGAATTACTTTCCCACACTGTTAATTTTCATTAAGCTAGTTTGTAGATAACTGAGTGACTCATTTCCAATCAGCCAGTCATCGTTCTTCTCATAGCAGTATATAGCGCTTACTTCAAAGGTAAAATATTTCCAGGGTAGTGTATTAGTCAAGCTTTCATGTGAGTAATGTTTACAATAGTGTCAGGTAGCAAAGATTTGTAAATGACCTCATGTGATCTTTGAGACCTAACTTGTTCGCATCACTTCCTATCCTACACATATTGCACTCAAGCTTAATGTTGTGACTAAGAGTTTTCGAGGTGTTACTCTACTGATGGGTAGCAAAGGTTCGTAATTTGACCTTGTCTGATCGATGAGAACTAAATTATTCATTGTCACATGTTGTGATTATTGGTTTTCCATTGGTTCTGATTTTTCCCACACTGTTAGTTTTCATTCATTAACTTTGTTTCTAGATAACGAACAAATAAGACTTTTACTTCAACGAATCAAAAAAAAAAATTCTCTGGTTACCTTGTGGCATGAAATTTCACAAGGAAAAAAAAAAAAAAAAATGTTATCGTCTTTCTTAAATTTGTATAACACATCTACGACACCCAATTTGTTCATTTAATTTACACATTTTATTGAATGAAATATTATTTACAAATTATATTTACTGAATCTAACAATACAGAAAATAAATAAATTGAAAAATACATCAAAGGTTCTTCCATGGTTGTGGAATTACCATTGTATGGTTTTGACAATGTGATTCTCATCTGAAAGTTAATTTTCATTTGGTGGTTGTTTGTTGGGAATTTATTACTGTAGTAGTAAAATTAAGGGTTGCATATTTATATTTTCGAATCCAATACGTATACTTCAGAGAATTATTAAAAGCACAGAATCTTTCGTTATGTTTCCAAAAGCATTTAAAAGTACACATTATGTTTTCACGTTTTGGGCATCCAATTTCATTTAAATCAAGAACAGTCCTCCCTGTTAACTTCGTTAATGTTTTTGATTTTTCTCTTCCTTTGGCAAGTAATATATGCTATTTTCATGTTGATTCTATCATCCAATCTCTTAGTTTGTCCAAAGCTAGTGAACCAATTTCCCACTTCAGCTGATGGTTATATTTTATTAACCAAGAATTCTGTTTTTTTAACTCTTTCAGGTAATTCTTTCCAACTACAAGGTGATTTTGTCACTGCATATCTTACACTAAAACCATCAGAAATACAAATTTCTTTAGGAAATAAATTTGAACTGCTATTCAACAAAAATTGTACATCAATTATACCAATGATAAGTGAAAATTCGTATTTTTCACCCACTGTCGATTTTTCATAATCGTTTTCCTTCATTCTTCTTCTTCGATTACTTCATATGGCACCACAAATAAATAGTTATTTATTATTATTTCACTGATTATTAGCTCTGATCGTATACTTTATGGTAACTTTCGTTTACAAAATTCTAAACAATTAGAACTTTTCACAAAGAAACTTTCAATGAATTTGTGGCTCACCCATTATTTTTGCATTACCAAACATAAATCACAATACAGCAGCTGCAGTGGATGAACGATTACCTTAAGTCCAAACTCACTCGACTCTCTGGTATTTCCTTATAGTACTGTTTACACTTACCATCCCCTACCCTGACCGTTCCTTCAAAAATGAACCTTTGCGCAGATGACTCAACGACATGTTTTCACATGCTGTTGGATATACTGTTGGTGTGTTTTTATCTTACTTTGTGTAGGGAAAGGTAAAATTTTGTATATGTGTTATCTGTAGAGTACTAACATTTTCTCTATGCGAAACTTTAAAGAAGTGTTAAAGTCACGTTTTGTTGGTTTAATTAGATGCTTCTCTCTTTCTCTCTCTGTAAAATAACCAAATTCTAACAGTTCGGATTTTCGATTATGTGAACGATTTGTTTTCAGATAACTCAAATAATGTCAATAGATAGCATTAGACAATTTCTAAAATAATCAATACATGGATTTTCGTTTTCAACACTTTTTTTTTTCCTGTCCTGGCATTAATTTCACAGTTGTGATTTTTTAAAATAATTAAACAGAATTGCATTAAGATATAAAGTTGTGGATTTAAATATCAAGATCTAATCAGAATAACTGAGTAAAAATTCACTGTGGAAAAACACAACAACAAAAACACATCTTTGTTCATTTAAGTTTACAAATGCACATTTTATTTTGAAATACTATTTACAAGTATATTCACTGAGAAAAATTCGAAACATGTAATTACCTAAAATATTTCACAATATTTAGTTAGACTCTTAACATTTTCCAAAGAGTTCAATGAATAAAATTTTTGTTACTCACTGTTTCTTGGTTACATTACATCAAAATAGCTGGTCACGCAAAAGAATTTTTAAATCAGATACCATGGTAACCACACTTCCATACGTTTGTTATTGTGTCAGTCTGGAAATGACACCATGCCTCGCTAAACATTCTGTGTATTCTTTTGTCAGCAAATATACACAAACAGTTTTTGTAAAATGTTCGTAAATGTCCCAAAATAAAGAATCTTTATCGAATTGGATAAAATCTTGAAAATCTAATTTTACCATTGATGAATTTAAATGTTGAGCGATAATTTTTCCCATTAATCTGACAGATGGTAATTCAGTTTCCAAAAATAGTAAATGATTATCAATGTCGTACATTTTTGTTGAAAATCTCTCAGCTTCTTCACAACTACTAGAAAAAACCTTACTTCCAGCAGCTCCTGTATCATCAACTATTAGTTCCCCATCTTGGCATTTCAGAATATAACAATCACCGAGGTCCATTTCGTAGTCAACTCTTCTTTGCAAGTAGCCGAGGATATCAGACCACTTCCTGCGTAATTTTTCCCAAGTGGTCCGGGATAAATAGATCACAATGTACGTGTCTTCTAAAATAATAATCGGTTTCCATCCTTTTAGAGCTAGGTGAAGAGTTTTGTCTTGTGCTATTTTCCTGAAGAAAGAAAATTTCAATGACTTTTGTGGCTCACCCATTATTTTACTTTACTTTACTTTCCTGAATACCAATCACCACAACACAATACGATAACTTCACAGGATGAACGAATTGTCGTAACTGCAAAGACACTTGACTCGTTTATTTTTCCTTATAGTACTGTTTACCTGACCCTTAACCCTGACCGTTCCTTCCAAAATGAAACTTTTGCGCAGATGATTCACGGACATGTTTCTACATGGTGTTGGATAAACCATGACGACAATGACGGATGTGTGTCACCCTGGGAAAATTCCAAGATATCTTATCTCAAAAACATCACCCACAATTCCATAGCCAAACAAAACATCACAACAATGTCGTTATGTGTTTGGATATTTCTGGGGAACATATGTCTCTCATACTGTGATATCACAGAGGGTGACAGATGTCTTCCCTGCAAAGCTCCCCCAACCTAACCCCATCACCTAGTCTCACACCATCCCCTCTCCTCCAGAAGATGTCTGCTCAGCCTAGTGGAGATGAGTGAGCTCATCGTTTGTGGATATCTTTTAGTGATGTCACCTCCAATTGATACTGATAACTTTTTTGGGAAAAAAAAAATTTAAAAACTGGTTTTTTATGATAACTTTTTAGGAAAAAAACGCGTTTTTTATGAAAACTTTTTTGGAAAAAAAATAATAAAACGCGTTTTTTTAAATGAACTTAAATGAACAAAGATGTGTTTTTGTTGTTGTGTTTTTCCACAGTGAATTTTTACTCAGTTATTCTGATTAGATCTTGATATTTAAATCCACAACTTTATATCTTAATGCAATTCTGTTTAATTATTTTAAAAAATCACAACTGTGAAATTAATGCCAGGACAGGAAAAAAAAAAAAGTGTTGAAAACGAAAATCCATGTATTGATTATTTTAGAAATTGTCTAATGCTATCTATTGACATTATTTGAGTTATCTGAAAACAAATCGTTCACATAATCGAAAATCCGAACTGTTAGAATTTGGTTATTTTACAGAGAGAGAAAGAGAGAAGCATCTAATTAAACCAACAAAACGTGACTTTAACACTTCTTTAAAGTTTGGCATAGAGAAAATGTTAGTACTCTACAGATAACACATATACAAAATTTTACCTTTCCCTACACAAAGTAAGATAAAAACACACCAACAGTATATCCAACAGCATGTGAAAACATGTCGTTGAGTCATCTGCGCAAAGGTTCATTTTTGAAGGAACGGTCAGGGTAGGGGATGGTAAGTGTAAACAGTACTATAAGGAAATACCAGAGAGTCGAGTGAGTTTGGACTTAAGGTAATCGTTCATCCACTGCAGCTGCTGTATTGTGATTTGTGTTTGGTAATGCAAAAATAATGGGTGAGCCACAAATTCATTGAAAGTTTCTTTGTGAAAAGTTCTAATTGTTTAGAATTTTGTAAACGAAAGTTACCATAAAGTATACGATCAGAGCTAATAATCAGTGAAATAATAATAAATAACTATTTATTTGTGGTGCCATATGAAGTAATCGAAGAAGAAGAATGAAGGAAAACGATTATGAAAAATCGACAGTGGGTGAAAAATACGAATTTTCACTTATCATTGGTATAATTGATGTACAATTTTTGTTGAATAGCAGTTCAAATTTATTTCCTAAAGAAATTTGTATTTCTGATGGTTTTAGTGTAAGATATGCAGTGACAAAATCACCTTGTAGTTGGAAAGAATTACCTGAAAGAGTTAAAAAAACAGAATTCTTGGTTAATAAAATATAACCATCAGCTGAAGTGGGAAATTGGTTCACTAGCTTTGGACAAACTAAGAGATTGGATGATAGAATCAACATGCAAATATCATATATTACTTGCCAAAGGAAGAGAAAAATCAAAAACATTAACGAAGTTAATAGGGAGGCGTGTTCTTGATTTAAATGAAATTGGATGCCCAAAACGTGAAAACATAATGTGTACTTTTAAATGCTTTTGGAAACATAACGAAAGATTCTGTGCTTTTAATAATTCTCTGAAGTATACGTATTGGATTCGAAAATATAAATATGCAACCCTTAATTTTACTACTACAGTAATAAATTCCCAACAAACAACCACCAAATGAAAATTAACTTTCAGATGAGAATCACATTGTCAAAACCATACGATGGTAATTCCACAACCATGGAAGAACCTTTGATGTATTTTTCAATTTATTTATTTTCTGTATTGTTAGATTCAGTAAATACAATTTGTAAATAATATTTCATTCAATAAAATGTGTAAATTAAATGAACAAATTGGGTGTCGTAGATGTGTTATACAAATTTAAGAAAGACGATAACATTTTTTTTTTTTTTTTTCCTTGTGAAATTTCATGCCACAAGGTAACCAGAGAATTTTTTTTTTTGATTCGTTGAAGTAAAAGTCTTATTTGTTCGTTATCTAGAAACAAAGTTAATGAATGAAAACTAACAGTGTGGGAAAAATCAGAACCAATGGAAAACCAATAATCACAACATGTGACAATGAATAATTTAATTCTCATCGATCAGACAAGGTCAAATTACGAACCTTTGCTACCCATCAGTAGAGTAACACCTCGAAAACTCTTAGTCACAACATTAAGCTTGAGTGCAATATGTGTAGGATAGGAAGTGATGCGAACAAGTTAGGTCTCAAAGATCACATGAGTTCATTTACAAATCTTTGCTACCTAACACTATTGTAAACATTACTCACATGAAAGCTTGACTAATACACTACCCTGGAAATATTTTACCTTTGAAGTAAGCGCTATATACGGCTATGAAAAGAACGATGACTGGCTGACCAGAAATGAGTCACTCAGTTATCTACAAACTAGCTTAATGAAAATTAACAGTGTGGGAAAGTAATTCACACACAATTTATTTATTTTACTCAGTTATTCTGGTTATAATATGTAGTTAACTGAATTTTAAAATACAGAAAATAGCCATTCAATTTGAAAAAAAAAAACATAATAATTTCACTTGTCAGAATTCCATACCTTAACAGCACTGGGAATTTGAAACAGGAAATTACACTTACCCTAAACAAAAAGGCACATAGACTTTCCTACCATGCTTAGGAAACATAGCATGAGCAACTGTGGGAAGGAATTAAACAGAGAACGAACCATTCGGATAGTAATCTAAATTAAATATTCAACTAAGTCTCATATACTTTATATATATTTATTAATTCTGCTCAGTTATTCTGTTAGAATATGACCTGTAAAAGTAAAATACAGAAAATAACCAATCAATTTGAAAAAAATAATAATAATTTCACTTGTCTGAATTCCATACTCTAACAGCAATCGGAATTCGAAACCGGAAATAACACTTACCCTAAACAAAACAGCGCCTAGAGCTTCCTACCGAGGAAGGACACCCGTGGGAAAGATTAATACAGAGAACCAAACGGATACTAAAGTAAATTAAGTAGTCCACTAGCTTTTCTGGTTATTTACAGAAATATCTATCAACTCCTATGTTTTGTGTGTTTTGTGGTGTGAATATATGTTAGCCACAGTAAGCTATAATGAAAAAGTGAAATGTTCTTTTCAGATTTGTTTTTGTGTTCTGTGAATACATGTTAATCAACAATTGGAATATTCAGAAAACCTACTGTAAAAGACTTAATGAGAAATATTCAGTGTTGGAAAATAAATTCCCAATTTACGGACGTGACTCATGTCATCCCCTTTGAAGAAAAGCGCTCGCTGGGGGATATTGCAATGACGAAACCTCACCATCTACGCTCCGTAATCTAAAGGACGAAGTAACTAGTTCAGGTTACTGTATTTACAGAAATTTCATTCTTTGTGGTTTTTGTGTTTGTGTTGTGTTGTGGATATAAAATTGAACTATTTTGGTATAATCGAATTTCGAAGAGTCATCTGGAAAGCTGTAAGTACTTTTTTAACTTAAACATAACTGATCGCATGTTGTTTGGTAAGCGTAATTCTAATACTGAATAGTTTTTTTTTCCATAAGAATAATCATAGGTTATATATTAGAGTATCAACATGGACACATTAGTGATTTTTTATGTCTAATGTGCATGTGTGTGTGTGTGTGTGTGTGTGTGTGTTTAAGGACAGGTACTTTAAGTATATAATTAATTATTCAGAAAAGATCGAAACACGAGAGACATCACGACTTTCTCTAAGAATTCCCACACTTTAACAGGAAAGAAATACCCAAAATGTATTGGAAAATTAGTACAACCATCTAGAGAAGAAAAAAAAAAAAAAAAACTGTATGTTTGTGTGACATAGAATATAGTTAAATTAAATTATCATTCGAAACTCAATAACAACAAACATTCACGTCACGAATCCTAATGTTATCTTGATTTTGTCAGAAGTGTCCCACCAATCACGAGACGATTACTTAACCACTAAAATCATCCTTCCCATTCAAAACAATAACGTCACTTATTTACAACTAACCACAAAAATTCACGTCACATTTCCTTATCTTATCTTGATCTTGATCTTGTCAGAAGTGTCCACCAATGACAACACGATTACTTATACACTAATATATCTCCCTTTCCATTCAAAACAATAACGTCACTTATTTACAACTAACAAATGACGTCACTTATCTACATCTCATAACAAACATTCGCGTCACGATTCCTTATCTTCATCTTGATCTTGTCAGAAGTGTCCCACCAATCACGACACGATTTCTTATCCACTAATATCATCCTTTCCATTCAAAACAACAACGTCACTTATTTACAAATAACAAATAACGACATTTATTTACAAATAAAAAATGACGTCACTTATCTACATCTGAAAACAACACACACCCACCTCACCATTCCTTATCTTATCTTGATCTTCATCTGGTCAGAACTGCACCACCAATCACAACACGAATCCTTATCTCTACCATCACCCATAATCCCATACGCGAACCAAAACACAACAACAGAAGCCAGTGACACACTTTCCCACACGGAAATTCCAAACCTTACACACCCATGAAGCCATGCACACAATGACGTCATCAACCAATCACGTCACGATTCCTTATCTTATCTTGATCTTGATCTGGTCAGAAGAACCTCCCCTACTACTGTGCGCGAGTACGTGCGAATTTCTCCATCATAGATTTCGTAGCATCCGAACAACAGAGCAAACAAACCAATAAATAATAACCAACTGTTCTCATCCTCAGATAAGCTTATGTATAAGCTTCGAGGATGAAAGCTGAGAAATTATTTCTAATCCAAGATTAAAAGGAAATAAATGAATTAAAAAAAGTGTGTTTCATATGTCACCAAATGCATGTAATATGTATTATATGTGAACAAATGTATGTAATATCAGTATCATATATAAACAAATGTAAGTAATGTTGTATCATATGTAATCAAATGTATGTAGTAACTGTAACAAATGTATGTAATGTAATAAAATATGTAAATAATGAGTTTACACCGTATGTTTGTGAGAATTAGGAAATATAATATTTTGGTTTCATATGTGTAAATACTGTTGTATAATCACGCCTTTTCAAACTTAAAAAAAATAGTAAACTACAACATGTAATATTATATAACTTATGTAACTCTGAATAATATAATTATAAATTATTACTGTGATTGTTTTTGAAAACAAAATAGCAAAAAAAACTATGTTATCACCGTTAGTATTGAAATCTCATTATATGTAGCACAAAGTGCTGAACCTTGTAAAATAATATACTGAATAGAAGAACATTGTACATATGTAAACATTTGAGAGAACAATAAAAAAAAATAAAAATAAAAATAAAATAAAATAAAAAAGTGTTGTATTGTATAGCCAATTGTATGCATATTCGTGCTCATGCATGTAAACACAATATAAATATTTAGCTAGTTAAAAATGTATATTTATGTTTATAAAAAAATAATGTGCTCTGCATTTTGTATTTAATCTTTGTGGTTCAGAAAATATATGCTTCATTGTACATGTATGAACACTTTGTATGATATTAAACAAAAAACCTTATCAAAAAAAAAATACGGTTCCTTTGTGAAATCGCATCTGATACCCACGCCACTTAACAATCTGCCAAGAAATTGAAATACCTAGACAATTACGAAACATTAAAACACGAACTCTGGAAACTATACCAACACAGTTAATATAGCATTAACACCTATATACACATGACAAATCACCAGCATCCAACGCCTACATTCCATCTACCAAGCAACATAATAGGGAAGTATAAGCTCATTCTCTTCATAAAAGCTAACCCTAGCTTCGCAATAGGAGGGGTGGGGGGAATAGCTCGTCTCATTCAACTAATCCTCATAATCATAGACTGCAAATTATTTGTAATGTATATGTCAATACTGTATATAATAATAAATGATGATACCGATATGAAAAAAATAATACTGTGTATTTATATTTAAAGAAAAAATAATTTAAAAAAAAATAAGTAACTTTAAACTGCGTACAGACTTCTGTACAGAACAGAAAATGTAACGTCTTAATTGTACATATGTAAATACCCTGTATGATGATAATAGAAAAATAATTATTATTATCCATATAATAATATATATATTATTATAATGAATAATTATATCCATTGTTATTTTATGCTTAGAGTGTAAAAAATGCAAAAAAAAAACATCTACAATAATCATCGTTGTTAATATTATAATAACATAGGTTGTAAACAATTATTATTATTATTATTTAAAAAGCATTATGTGCGAGCAAGTATCTGTTATGCGCAATTGTGTTCATGTAATATATGTAATTTATCTGAGAAATAATATAATGTTAAAAAATAAAATGTTATTATTAAGAGAAACCTCCAGGGAGTCAGAGTCTCATCGAGGAAGGTCACATACTACACCCACCAACTATGATACTCACTGTATTCTTGAATTCATTCACACTGCTTGCAGACACAACATCCAATAGCAATCCATTCCAATCACTGAGCACCATCTGAGAGAAACATCTAGCCCTCCCACCCTTTTTGGCGGCCTTCATTCTCAGCTTCCAAAGATGCCCTCTCGTCCTTTCCTCACCCTCCATAAACTGAAAAATTCCATCAATTGAAATCCTATATACCCCCCACCCTCTTTCTCCTGTTTCTTAGTATCTGCAGTTTACAAATTCTCAATCTGTCTTCATAATCAGTATTCCACAATTCTGATATCATTTTTAACACTCACTTTTGTGTTCTCTCTCCAAAATATAAGAATCACATCGGAAACCAGGAGACCAGACCTGCGCAATAGTCCAAGTGAGGTCTAATGAAGGCCTTGTAAAGGTAACATAACATTCTTATATTTACATGTGAACCTTCGTTCAAGCATTCCAATTATCTTCTGAGTTGCATTTGCAATCTTTGCCACATGGCCTCTGAACTTCAACTTCCTATCTGTTAACATTCCAAGATCACTGTCCTCATCAGATTCTTCCAGACTAATCCAACCAATATAATACGACATCGAATATCTAATCATGCCGACGTGAAGGACTTTACATTTACTCACATTGAACTGACACCCGTTTTCCATTCCCACAATTCCAGCCTATTCAAATCATTCTGCAAAGACTGCATATCGGTAGCATTCCTGACTACCCTAACTATCTTTGCATCATCAGCAATAACTGTATGTCGCTTGTCAAACCTTCCCAATATCATTAATGTATAGATTGAATAACAGTGGACCAAGTACTGATCCTTGTGGTACACCGCATTTATTTTTTCTTTCTTTCTTTATTTTTATTAATCTTTGTACTTGTTATGGGCAGTACTACCCTTGCATCACATCCAGACATCTCGTCGAGATTTGATATAGGCCTAAGCCTTTACAAGTGTTTTACCTTATGCCTGTTCTATTTGTCATTGTAGTCATGCTCTGGCGGCAACGCCATTCCACCAGTGTGCCCTGTAGGGCCCTCAAGGAAAGAACTTTCACATCTTCTGCATAAACCCAAGCTGTTTTAAGTCCTTATAACTATCTGCACTCCATATGCCATGTAAAGAGATGGTGGCGCTGGTAAACCTCGGAGTTGCCCCATGCTCCTCCCGTATCTTACTAACTAGATCTTGGTTATAATAGTTTTCCTTATTATTATGGCTATAGGCTATTGGGCACCCTGTTCCCACCACCGGGGCATCAACTACCCAAACTTCACCATCTCTTTTAATCACAAAGTCTGGCTTACGCAACTCCCGCGAAGGTCCAATAATTTGGTTCCACCGCGGTCTCCCAACCTTTATTCTTAAAGCGATTGTTCAAAATCGAGACCACGGCGTCATGCCTCTGCACGCGAACCCCATGGGTGTTGAAGCAACACTGTACTATATGAGACAATGTCTCACTGCAGTGGCAGCCAGCCCTACAGTTTGAGCCGTCACTACCCCATCGAGCTGTGCTAGCTCGAATGGGCAGGGCATTGATACTCGTCCTGATAAGGTCAATATACTCGAACCCAGGGAGGAGTCTGGTGCCATCCCTTAAACCTTGCAGACTGAGATCCCCCATATACCTTTTATGATATCTCTCGTCAGCCATCCTCTTACGCATGCTAATATTGTATAACCCAAATTCATTTTCTCTAATTTAGGCAAAAGTCTGCCATACTGTATTCTGTCAAAAGCCTTAGAAAATTCTAAATGTATCATAGTATTTAGTTTAGTTCAATGTTTTGTTCAATTGTTTAGGTCAATGGTAGCATTGTTATAGAATGTGAGCAAACTGCTAAAACATGACCTTCCCTTAATAAACCCGTGTTGTTCATTGCAAAGTAGAGATTCACTGTCAACCCATTTCTGAATGCGGGCCCTGACCACTTTTTCCAAAATCTTCATCACCACGACTGAGATACCAATTGGTCGATAGTTGTATACATTGGACTTTGCACCACCCCTGTGCAATGGAATTACCATACATTCCTTCCATTCCTGCGGAATCTTCCCTATTCTGAGACTTATTAAACATCCTAGTCAAAGGAACAGCAAGTTCAGCTGAACACACTTTTATCACACGTGCTGATATTTCATCAGCCCTATTGCTGAATTTTTATTCAGTTTGTGCATCAGCTCTAATACTTCGGCCTCACACACTTGCGTTTCTTCATCTAGTGAAGAGGTGAGAGTGAGCTCAATGTTGCATTCACCAGGTTGATAGCTTTTAACGAAATGGACACTCATTAACTGAACAACCTCTTTTCTGCATCTGTAACCCTGAAGCAATCTGTATTTAGAAGAGTTATTCTTTCATATTCATTCTTTCTTTTATTTGCAGCATATGGATAGAATTCTTGTGGGTGGTCTTTAGCACGAAGAGCCCGTTTCTTTTCCTAATCAGACTTTGCTTTCCGTACAACAGTTGTGACTATTCTACCCTGCTGCTTATAACGTTCATAACGGACGTCCTCCTTATTCAAACGGCATTCCTTCCACATCGTCCTTTTCTTACGAATCTCTTGATTAATAATATTACACATCCATTTGACTCCTACTCTACTTATTCTTTGAACTCGCGAGACACATTTTGAAAAAATGATTGGTCGATAGCTGGATACATCGGTCTTTGCACCACCTTTGTGCAATGGAATTACCATAAATTCTATATATATATAAAATTAAAAATAGCGGGAGGTTACTAGTCATGCACTGCTTTACACATAATCATCATAAAATCGAAGGGATTTAATCAATAAAATTTATAGGCAGCAAGCTACGACTGGTTTTATCTCGAAGATGAGTATTCTTTCTCTTTCATTCTTTCACTCCTCACTCTCTTTATCCCCTCCCCCCCAATCGTTAGATGACTATATCGCACCAAGTTACGTTAGCAGAATGACATTTTTGTTTATTTAATGAGAGTGTATTGGCCATTCATTCGCTTACTTCTAAATTCATTGCATTTATGGTCACGTATACAGTCAAAGTTTAGGTGTGCAGCGAGGTGTGGCTACTGATTAAATTCAAAATGCGACCGCACACTCAAAATTGATAAAAAAAGAAAAGAAATAATTCTGGAATAGTCGTAGAAAAGTCATAGTCTTTGTTAGCTCTAAATAGTCATATAGGAATCAGTTTTTAGGTTTAAAATTGTATTTAACTTGGGTTTGTTCTTTATGATGCTATATTATATATCCCACGATGAGTCTTTTGACTCCATTGAGGGCTGAATAATAATAGTAATATTATTATTTTAGTCTGCAGGTGGCTCTGGTATCTTAGTAGAGGAATGATAATCATAGTGTTAGCATTTTTTATTATTTGCATGCCTCCATGTCGTTCAAAGTCTCACCGCGAGAGGTCAAATACTCAGAGACCGCAGTTACTCTCATATCTTATTTTGAACACACTCAGATTTGGAACTCACACCAACCATTCTAGTAAACGCATTCCTCTTATTTGTCACGTGAAAAAGAGACATTTTGCTTAGCACGTGGTAAGTAGAAAGTCTTTTTTCACCTCTTTACTGACATTATCTTTGTACCGCTTCCTAGGATAACCCCTAGTTCTTACATCACCCATTTTCTTAGGTAATAATTCCTTTGTATATATTTGGTAGACTCCATTCACCAGCTGATATGTCTCAATTATACCACCCCTCCTACTATCCGTTAAACACAAAAGACCACATTCCCTGAACCTGTCTTGAAACAATCTTCATTATTCGCCACTGTACGCTATCTGATGTTTCCCTCAGGGAAACATCAGGGAGAGCAAAATTTAGATTAGAGTGACGCAAGCCACCCTATTCTGAACTGTAATAACCGGGTTACTAAAACATGATCTATCCTTACAAACCAAAAGCTGCTCTTTCGAAAGCCTTCCGTTTTCCTCAACCCACGTTTGTAATCTGTCCGTTACCAGCTTCTCTAAGCCTTTTACCACCGCACTTGGTGTACACACTGGTCTATAGTTTGACAATTCTGATTTGTAGTCTTCCTTATTCAGTGGAACTATTTTTCCTTATTTCCATTCTTACGGTGTTTAAGGAATGTACTTTCTGATTTACTTAGGTTCAACTAGGGTCAAAGGAGAATGGATAAAAACGACAACCGTAGGGGGAATGTTTGTAGTGAGGAAACGCCTTAAATTTTGACGTCCATGCTGGATTTTGGGTGATCTGAATAGATTACTTCTCGATTCATCTTTTTGAAAGATCAATTGCGTTTCTAACTTTACATGATAATCTTTCTTCACTTTCTACTTGTTTAATATGTTTCAAATAATAATTTAGGTGCACCGTGGTTTAGGTTTCTGTACAGTAACAACAACAACACTCACACACATAGCTGAATGCAATGTACGGTTAGGTAAACATTTCGTGGGTGAGAACCACATAAAAAATAGTTGCCCATTCGTGAATGTATTTCGAACGCAGACTCTGCTTGCTTCAACTTGGATAAAGGATTAAAAAGAATATAATTTATTGGAAGTCGTAATTTAATTTGTCATCAAGTGAAAAACATTCTACAGTGCGAGAGCAATCTTTTTTATGTCGCACATTGGAAACATCGGAAGATTTCAACAAACTTGTATTTTCCTGATATCTGACGAGAATCAACATCTCGAACAGCTCTCAAGCCAACGAGATCTAAAACCACCTTTTAGATTCGTCTTTCATTAAGTAAGCGAACAACTCCGATGATGATATTTATCTTCTCATAATCTCTCTTTAGTGAATTTGATGTTTAACTTTCTCTTCCGTCTGATTCTGAAAACGAATAGCATCCCTGAAATTAAAAATTAACATTTGCTACTCCTTTTTTAATTCATATAGTGAATTAAATTCGGGGTTGGTTGTTCGCTTTCATTTCCTTAAAAATCATTATTATTTGTTATTCTTTTTATTCTTACTGTAGTTAGATTTTTTCTCCCTTATCCGCCAAGCAAATACGACTCGGAATGGGAAACATAGAAAACCAGCCTAACCACCTCGGAATTAGTTTAAGATCAGTCCTTGTATTAATGATAATTTACCATTTTAAGATTCATCTTGTAGCTGTTTCCAGGTTCGAGTGGCGCTCCATCATACAGCGGATTCAAAATCTCCCTTTGAGAATGGATGGAAACGAGAATCTCTGGATCCAAACTTCGAGGCATATAATCCCAAGGATCAATAAGCAAGGACAGTTCTATTTCTGAAAATGGAGAAATATATAAACAGTTCTTAAAAAATATTATTATATATCTATCTTATTTTATCATCTTATCTTATCGTTTTATTTTATCTTATCATCTATCAGAACTGAATGGAGAATATATGTTTATGGAGTCACCAGGAGTCGAAAAACTCGATGGAACATAACAACAAACAACATCTTATTTTACTATTAGAAGACGAACATTTTATTTGTGTGATATATTCCACAAACGTATCCTTGTAAAGGTTAACATTGAGATATTTAGAGTTTATTCAATTGAATTTTCTAAATTCCTAAAACTGAAGTACAGCAGATCAAAACCCAGGCTGGACAGACTAACTCAACCATCAAATACGGTTATTAGATATATGAAGAGCCAAAGGCTTCAATTCGGCGATATATGACTTGTTTAAGTTTAGGGATATTACATCCCATATCGTTTCTTAGCCGAATAAGAAACTCAAAGAGTTTCATGCCGAATATAGTAGAAACTATATAAAGTTCGGCGATTCCAAGCGTAAGCAAATACCTGGATACTTCAGCAACTGACCCTTAAGGTAGTGCAAGCTGAGGAAACTCATGTCAAAGGTGGAGCAAGTTCCGTTCACTATTCTTGGTATTTACCCATAATGTGAACTTGCTCCTAGGAGCTGTATTACTGTTCAACATTATGAGAGACGATCACTACCCAGACCGGTTTCAACCCTTATTGAGGCTCATCAGTGAGTAGGTAGACCTAGTTAATATCAAGTTTGTAGCGAACAGAACTTACAACCCTTCTATGAATATTTCCGAGAGGCAATACTCATAGAGGGGTTGTAATATACTCATATTGAGTTTCTTATTCGGCTAAGAAACGGTATGGGATGTAATATCCCTTAACTTAAATAAGTCATATGTCGCCGAATTGAAACCTTTGGCTCTTCATATATCTAATAATTTATTAGGACACCTCTCGGCAATACTCATAGAAGGGCTGTAAGTTCTGTTCGCTACAAACTTGATATTAGCTAGGTCTACCTACTCACTGATGAGACCCAAATGAGGGTGGAAACCGGTGCTGGGAGGATTAGGCTTTGAGAGGCTCCACTTGGAGGTAGGTTTTTGCCTGTCTCTGAGTGGGGCCACATCTGAGATTATGGCTCTGCTTGGTGGTGGGGTGAGCCTGCCACTGGGTAGAGCTAATGCTGAGAAGTTCTGCTCGGTGACGGGGTGAGCCTGTCATCGAGTGGAACAACGCTGAGTTGGGCGATCTTTAGGAATCGTCTTATTTTTAGAGCCCGCTTCACCTATACATAAAGGCTGAAACCGGTCTGGGTAGTGACCTTCTCTCATAATGTTGAACAGTAATATAGCTCCTAGGAGCTAAGTTCACATTATGGGTAAATATCAAGAATAGTGATCGGAGCTTGCTCCACTTTTGACATCAGTTGCCTCAGCTTGCACTACCTTTTAGGGTCAGTTGCTTCAGTATCAAGGTATTTGCTTACTCTTGGAATCGCCGAACTTTATATAGTTTCTACTATATTCGGCATGAAACTGTTTGAGTTTCTTATTCGGCTAAGAAACGATATGGGATGTAATATCCCTTAACTTAAACAAATCAAATACGGTAATTTCTAAAGGAAACAATAAACCGTTTCATCCTCCGATGAAATACCATAAAGTGATAGTTTTGTGATCACATCCTTCCAACGGAAGAATTGCAGTTCAGAAATGTTTATAAATCAAAAACATTTCGAAAACATTTCTAAATTGCTTTTATATTTGTTGATATCGAAACACATCCTCATGCTCCCTTATTTTATTTTATGTCATTTTATATTTAATTTTGATAACTTCGCAGCGAAAAGAGTGCTACATACTGGGATCCCTCATTTTAGACCAGAAGAGGTCCCAAACACACGGGAATATTTTCTGCTATCCATCTAAAGAAATGTGGAGTCGAGAATTCATTTTCCGTTAAGTCTTTAATGCCGACAGGTAGCACAGGCACGAGAGTATCGTGAACTCACCCGAGGGAGTACGAAAATTGCTAAGTCTATATAACTCTGCTTACACCATACATGTTTAAAAGATAAAGTTTTAGATTTAAACTTTAGTTAGACGTGGTATTTTAGCTGAAGCAGTTTGGTTGTCAACATACAGATGAAAATTAAAATTTCTTCTTCGAGTTATACGAGGTAGAGTCACAAGAACATTAATTTTGTCTAAATAAATCCATATATTCAGAACAAGGTAGGAATTCCTATCCTTGTTTCATTGTTGCTCAGAGGGAACGTGTTTACTTTCTTGGAATGAAACTCCATCGACAGAATAGTGCAGCTCGAAATTCATATCCAGTATTTGGCAGAAGCAGTCGTTATCGATGTCCTTTCATCTATTTTTCATGCAATGATACGTACGTCCATATGCATCGTTAATACATGAAGTCCTAGAGGCAGCGAGACATACTTCTGAAATGGAGAAAGAGAAAACTTCTGTAATCTGAATAGTGGTAATCTAGATAAAAAACCATCGTAGCATGGGACCCCACGAACTGCTTTGTTTATAGTGAATGGCAAATTGACAGAGACTGGAGATCCCTTCTGTATCTATTCAGGAGTACAACATAATCTGCATAACGCTAACAGTGAAGCTTGATATCTCCAATTCTAATATGAAGACTGTCACTTTCTTTCATAATGTTGTCCATTTATATGACGAACAAGAGTGGAGATAATGCGCGCCCTTGCCTTAAAACTGATTTCAAATTAAACCATCTTCATGTGTTTCCTTCAGTTCTAACCGCTGACTTACAACTTAAATATAAACTATGTATTGCTCTGTATAATACCCCATTTATCTCCACTGATTTAAATTTTTAAAACATTTCTCTTCGCACCTTTTCATATGACTTTTCCGGATCGCAAAACTTTAATCCGGATCTACAAAGCTTAAGAAAAGATTCTTTTCATATTCCTATGATTTCTGAAATGATGATCGTGTAGTGAAAATCTAATGTTTCCAACCTCTATTTGTCCCGAATCGAAATTGTTCTTCTTCCAGTTTCTCTTCCCAATTTTTCTCAACCTATTTTCGAGTATGCTTGAAAATATCTTAGCCGGGACACTTAGACTATTGCTCTGTAATCTTCAATTTCAGCTTTATTCCCTTTCTTATAGATGGGAAATTTGAGCGATATACAGCAATTATCAGAAATTTTATCTTCTGACCCGACTCTCTAAATTATGGAGTTTTGCATACGTTTAAGCCTTTTGGTCAAAATCATCTACTCCAGTTGCCTTTCAAAATTTCACGCTCTGAACTTTTTTATTATTATTATTTTATCTGAAGTATGTACTCCTGTTTGCATTTCTCTTGAAATTTTATGTTACGGTTATTCCAGACTCGTTTAACAGTATTTCAGGTTATTCACTGCAGACATCTTAGGATATCTCAGTGAGCCCGCTAGACGGTTAGACAGTCGGTCGTGTTTTCAGAGAGCTCCCGAAAGCTAAGTATAATTTTGAGTTAAAATTAGAATATAGGTTAAATCATAACGTAATATTGTCTAATTTTGGTAGCTTGTTGTGTCTGTGTGATTTTGGTGTGAATTCCGTTATTTAATTTAGTTTTTAACGATACGTTTCATAGATGTGAATATGGCGCCAATGCGACATAAGATAATGGCGTCCAAAAATACGACGCCATTGTTCAAAAACTATAATGTGAGAGAGTGCTGTGTGTGGGATGTATGCAATCCCGAATGAGGCTGGAGTTTGGATTGAAAGTGATAGTGGTGGGTGAATGTGCATAAAGTGTAAGCAAAGTGAGGAGTTAAAGTATGTGTCAGTTTGTGAGACAGTTATGGTTGAAGAAAGCCAGAATCTGAGTGAAAATAGTGGCTTGATAGGGAATTGCGATGTACAAGGTGGCAATGAGAGCGGTGATCTAAGAAAGAGTGAAAGCAACTATACAGAGAGAGAAAATGGTTTAAATGATAAAAAAATGAGGAATTATTTCTAGAAAGTGAGATTGCTAGGTTGCGCGCAGTGATACAAAATGCGCAGCGGCAATTAGAGCACCTGCAAATTCCAGAGTGATTAGGCTAACGTAAATCCCACTAAGTATATCATCTTCCGTCAGCCATATTTCACTAATGCCAATGACTTGTGGCCAGGAAGAGCCAATCAAGGCCAAAAATTCTTTCTTCTTATTCCTAATACTCCTGGCATTAGTATACATGAAATGCAGAGGTCTCTTTGTCCCACCCCTATCTTGATGCGGTATTCTAAATGTCTCATTCCCATTTTTTGTCCTTAGTGCTGGCTAGGGTACATTATATACATTCTTACACTCATCTGTCTCACTGATGTCCGCATATCCACCCCCCCACTTGGTAGATCTAGTTTCCCTGGTTCTGCACATCCATTTTCACTTCATTCAGCAACACTTTTTCCAGTCTCCGCAGACCAAGTCCATTCAAATGCAGGCTATCCATCTTGTACAAGTCCTTTCGCCCATCAAACTCATTCCACATGCCCACGAATTCCACACCACACCGTCTGCATAACCTGCGCATAATGTCATTTGCGATTATGGCCCTCCTTCTAAACTCCTCTCTGTCATACCGCAGCAACAGACTCACCATTCTAACTCAGTCACTCTTTTCTTTCGCTACCTTTAACAATACTTTCAGGTCCTCTCTCATAAAAAATTTATCACCTTTCAATTCATTCTTACCCGCCATATGTTTTTGCACTCTAACACTCTCACTTACATCCTGAAATTTCTTACCCGGTAAGTACGATTTAGTTACACTCCCATCTATCATTCCTCTTAATAACGAGTCACCATACAACACTCTTTCCTTCATTTCAGAAACTCTCCCATTCTTACGCTGTTTATTTACGTTAGCCGAATCACTCTGGAAAGAGAATAAAATATACAGTTGGGTGCTGCTATAGACTAGGTGATGGAATAGATGGTGGAGATAGCATGCATAAACAAATTGATGAAATGAGTGGAAGGAGGGTAATTATTATGGGGTCAACTATGGTAACATTGATTGGAAGGAGGAGAGGACACATATGAGGAAGGAAATGGATTTTGTTCAATTATTAAGGGATAACTATCTGAGACAGCATGTAATTGAAAATACTAGGGGTGTGAGAGTGCTTGACCTGGTAATAGCATCTCAGAATTTGACTGTAACGAATATGACCATGTTGCCACCCTTTGGTGAGAGTGATCATAAGGTCTTGATCTGGGAGGTGGCTAAAGGTGTGGAATTTTCGATTAAGACAGGGTGTATGTGGAATTACCGTGCTGGCAAGTATGACAAGCTTAGTAGATTGCTTGGATCAATGCCATGGCATGTACTACTGCAAGGGCTGGACGTCGATAGAGCATGGGAAGTGGTCAACGAGCATTTACAGGAGGTTATGGCTGATTTTATACCTAGGCTCCGAATAGTAAAACAAGTAGGGGTTTCATGGATGAATAATACCATTAAGCTTGAGCTGCAAAAAAGGAAACAACTATGGAGGGAATTTAAAGAAAGGGGTGACCTGCAGGCACACGCACGGTATAAAGTGTAGGCCAGAAGGGTAACGAGTATGATGAAAAAAGCAAAAGCGGATTATGAAAGGAAACTAGCTATGCAAACAAACGAGAATCCCAAACAATTCTTTCAATATGCTGCAAGCAAGAAAAATCTGTACACGGCAAAATGGTTTTAAGGAATGACGATGATACGGAGGTCACTGAATCAGTCGATATAGCGGAGTTACTGAGCGCCCACTTTGCAAAAGTATATCATACAGGTGGCAACATTGAAAAAATGAAGGAACCATTAGTTTATACGGGAATTGTGATGAATGAAGTGGATGTGAATATTCTATTACAGAACCTTATTGTGAATACATCTGTGGGATTGGATGGTATACCGGCACGGGTCTTGCGTGAAGCGGCTAAGGAATTATCAGTGCCCTTGACCATGTTGTTTAATCTGAGTCTCTGGTCTAGTTTAGTCCCGAAGGTGTGGAAAGAGAGGAAAATAGTTTCACTGGATAAAGGAGGATCCAAGACTACGGTTGCAAATTACCGACCGATCAGCATATCAGGAGTCGTTGTCAAGGTCTTGGAGAAAGTAGTCAAGGGAAAAATACAGGAATGGATTGATGAAAATGAGATACTGTACAGGGGACAGCATGGCTTTGTGAAGGGTAGATCATGCCTCAGTAACTTGCTCAAGTTTTATAACAAGCTGACGGCTGAACTGCATAAGGGAAATGGGTTTACAGTGATACTGCTGGACTTGGCAAAGGCGTTTGACAGGATACCACATGGATATTAATCCGTAAACTACAGCATATGGGAATGGATATAGGGTGGGTGAGATGGATAGGTGCGTGGTTGATGGAGAGATATCAAAGAGTAGTTTATTCAGAAGTAGAGTCCAAAAGACGGCCTGTGACTAGTGATGTGCCGCAGGGTTCTGTTCTTGGACCACTGCTGTTTAATCTGTTCATTAACGATATAGGGAAGGATCTAAGTGGAACAGTTCATTTGTTCGCTGATGATGCAAAGTTGGGTAGGGCAGTAGTGAATGCAGAAGATGTCAAAATCGTGCAGGTTTACTTGGATAGCTTGGAGTTCTGGGCTAAGGAGAATGGATGTAAATTTCATGTGACAAAATGTAAGGTTATGCGTTTTGGAGTGAAAAGATTAGCAGCAGTATACCATATGGGTGGAACTGTACTCCAAGAGATTGATGAGGCCAGGGACTTGGGAGTGTTGGTGGATAGGGAGATGAAGTTCAGGGGGCACATTGCGAAAGTAGCTAAATCAGCTCATCAACTCACTTGGTTTTTGAAAAATACCTTGATGAGTAGAGACAAGCAAGTTATTGTACCTCTGTACCGAGCCTTGATAAGACCTCATCTCGACTACTGTGCCCAGATTTGGTCACCTCAGTTCCTTCTTGATGGGGAGGAGGTGGAGAGAATCCAGAGGCGAGTCATTAAGATGATAGCAGGTCTATGGAATGAACCATAAGAGAACAGGTTGAAGATTTGTGGGTTGCAGAAACTAGTTGACAGGCGGAAAAGGGGAGATATGATTGAGAAATTCAAATTGCTAAAAGGATTCTATAGGATTAATTCAGAGGATATTTTTGAGATCAGGACTGGTGGTGGAAGAACTAGGGGACACCTGTGGAAGCTGGGCAAGAGTTGGTTAGCAGGGGTGTTAAAGCTGGGTTCTTTACTATTAGAGTGGTAAATGAGTGGAATGAGCTGCCAGAGTCTATTGTGGATGCTATGACGGTGAGCGAGTTCAAAGCAAAGTATGATAGATACTGTGAGAATGTCGTATAGTTGTGTGGACATGATGTTTAGGGCTTCCCTCAATGAGTCTAAGGACTCCCTGGAATCGCCCGAAATAATAATAGTAATAATAATAATATTCTTATCTTCAGTTTTGGTATCACCTTCATCAACTTTGATTCCTTTTACAGTACTCTTTCCTCCATTGCTAAACTTTTTCAATAGTCTCCACAACATTTTTCAACCTTCCTGATATTTACCTTCTATATACTTTACCTCTATATTCTTACTTATCCTTACAAGTTGCTTTTACTCTCTTACATTTTCCTCTCTATTTATACTAAAGCATCTGCGAACGTATTTTCTAGGAATATTAAGTATGCTTTCTTCTTTTGCCGACTGCTTCTTTAACTTTTTGTGTCCACCACGATTGTCCTATTTTTCTATCCTTACATGCAATTCACCACAAACCTTCTTAGCTGAATCCAACTATGTTTTCTTTAACGTTGGCCAGTGAGACTACAAAGTTTTGTTCTAGTTATCTGATTATTTCATTCTTTGTTTTTATAGTTGATCACATGCTTTACTTGTAAAAGCTTCTCAACCTAACTGTTTTTAAAACATTTTACATAGTGTTCTTCGAAATGGGGTATTCACTATTATCCTCTTTAAAACTGACTTTCTATTTCAAATCTTTTATACTCTTATGTATCCTGAACCTGCATGAAAATATCACTTTCAACAGAAAATTGGTTGACGAGGGGATTCTTATTTCTTGTGTGATCTTTCTATGTGAAATTGCATATCTTTTTCTTGAAATATGGCATTAGCACTAACTATTCCATATGCTGAGCAGAACTTCCAAAGAGAGTTACCATTATTTTTAGCCTTGTTCTTTTTCCCTAATTTTACCAAAGTATTTCTATATGCATAACGGTATTCACATCCTACTTTGTTAGATTTCCAACAATACAACTTTTCCATCGCCTTTTTCATCTACCTGCTCTAGTGACTCGACGGATTCTTCTGCATCGTCCTTAGGAGAGACGGGACCGATATTCTCAAATAAGTTTCATTGTCCGTTTTGCACATATTGAAATTTGTCCACATAACTCTATGTGGACAAATTTCAATATGTGCAAATTTAATTGAAACTGGATTTCAATTAAAAGTTTATCTTCATGCTTGTGGTTGGATACTATCTTCACTCTTTCTTTTTCTCGATCGCTTTTGCCTGAAAATAACACCTGCATTTCTTATTTAGTAAGATCTCACCTTTTTGTCTTCTTTGTCTCCATAATGCCAATTACGTTCATGTGGTACTTTTCATTTGAAAGGACGATTTCACTTCTATTAATACTCCTTATATCGATGATTCTTATCTTTATTTCTTCTTACATTTTCGTGGTTGTTGATCATCTTCTAGATGGTGAAATGGAGTTGCTTCCTGTAGCTAACAACTCACCCCTTGTCCTTCTTCTCTGAGAAAAACAGTGGGAGCCTTGTTTTAGCAGATGGCGTTTTACCTGGCATGAAACCTCATCATTTTGGACCATCATATATATATTTTGGTTTAAGCCAATAGTACAATTTGAGCGGCTAATTTCCAAACTGTCAACCCATCCTCGTTCGTTCGATGAACGCATATGTACCTACTAGCGGAGTGCACTACATAAAGATCAGAAACTTCAGTCGATTTTCTGCGTTCATAAAGACGTTGAAATATCTTCTCAGAGATACTTAGTTTTGAGACTTAACGAATCCTGAATATTTATTTATTTGTTATTATTTATTTATTTTATTTTTATTTATTTATTATTTCTTTTTCGCTTTCGTGTTTTTGCTAAAATCAGTACTTTATGTCTTTCCTTTAATTCACGTTTAACAAAATGCAAGTGTGAGATCAAACCGCACATTGAGCACAGATGTTTCTCTTAACTAATTCTAGGCCAGAAGGACATATTCCCACCTGTGATCCTTCTACGATTTCGCGTAGACAGCTCACACCAAAAACCCTATTGGGTGCCAGAGTAACCACGGAACATGGAATAAGAGACGTCAAATGAGAAAAAAAATGAACGAAATCTGTACGAACATCTACTTTATTGTGCTGATATTTTACAGAAACACGCAGTTCAGCCATATGCTGAACTGCGTGTTTTCAAAAATACGGTCTTCAAAAATAAGGTCTTCAAAAACGCTTTCAATCATATAAAAATACCTATCGCTCTCTTTAACGTCTTAAAATAATTTATCGTTACACGTTGTAAACATTCTAAGTTTAATTACAAAAATCTAAGCACAGAATCTGTTCTTAAACTTACTACATACCAATCATTGTGAAAATTAATAGATCAGCAGTTGGATTTCAGGTGATCAACGGATTCTTTTACTGGTCAGACTGATCACGTGAAAACTCATTCTAACTACAATCATTTTACATACTTAATTGGAATTGCAGCGTTTTCAGTAAATGTTCATGTGTCTCATTGCTAAAGGATGGCGTCTCAGCAGGGTTTATTGAAGTGTCCATCTCACAAGGGCGCCACCATAACTAACAGTATCCATCTTTACCACAGGGAGGTATATTCCCCGCGGTTTTCATTCTTAAGGAGAAATGGATGCCGTTCTAAATTGCTTATCCACTGAAGCCTACTCGATAACATTTAACCGTAAATGCCAGTTTTGGAGAGTCATAAATAAAGTCAGAAATTTCCTGCGAAAGACTGAAATACACGCAGACAGTTCTTCGAAAATGACCACTCATCAGTAAATATTTTGATTTGGATTAAACGTGCAAAACATTTTGAATTAACATGTTTCAAGTTTAAACGATCCGGAATCCCGCTATTTTCAAATAATTAGTTCATAAAGATATGAACAGAAACCTGTGAACAACCTTCGTAGCTGAGTTGATTTCAACGATGTACTTTCATCAGAAAGACTTGAGTTCAAATCCAGTATGAGGTATGAAATCTTTTGTTGGGACTTTTCAACCGAAACGTAGTTAGACGTTATGACAAGTGGGATTTCCTCCGAGGACGGTTTACTTGTATCGGAAACAGCAAAAAGTATACAGGCACATGGGTATAATATACAGGAACATGACGTGGGCCCGCAAGTACCACTGATTATCATTAAAGAACTGACTCACCAGAATTTCTTGAGACCTGAAATGGATTTGCATGAGGAAATCCCCAGAGCGAGTTAACTGCGTAGCAGTTATGGCTGTAAATTGGATCATTTTCCTTTAGAACCACATGCGTATATGCACTTCCGTTACCTGACCTGTAAGAAAAAGGCTCTGCTTATATCCGAAAGTAGTATATCATATTAAAAGATCCATAAAAATATTTTCAACCATGTATTAATTAATAAAGAAAAAATTACATTTTGAAAGGCCCTTGATTATCCATAGGATACGCATGGAACCTTTTTTTTTAATAATCCATCAGCTACTTTTTCGGAACTCCACGGGCGGGCATCAGTAATCACAGCTGTCACTATTATTTCACAACCATTCGGGAAGCAGTAGCCAACAGCTGCTGCTGTGATGGGAAACGCATTTCTTATAATATTAAATAAAATAATATGAGTTCTGTAGTAGGCTAATTTTCTGAATCCAGAACTCAAATCCTGAATCTCAGGAAGATTTTTTCCTAGTTTTCCCACGAGAAAGATTAAAATGGGCCATGAAATTTGCATATTGCTTGGTTGCATTCCAGTTCCGGTAAATCAGAGAACGGTTAAGACTGCGTGAGGCCGTGTGTGTGTGCGTGAGTCCGTGTGTGTGTGTGTGTGTGTGTGTGTGTGTGTGTGTGTGTGTGTGTGTGTGTGTGTGTGTGTGTGTGTGTGTGAGTCCGTGTGTGTGTGTGTGTGTGTGTGTGTTCAACTGCAGACTTAATTGGTCATAAATCTAAGTAATTCTTACCTGCACGGCGAGCCTTTTCTCTTTCCCGTTGATTTCAATGTGCAACTTGCTATTAAATCATCCCATTTATATCCGAGTTCTACGTGTCTTTTGGGGCTCAAGTATCTACGGGTATATATCTCCTGGATGAAAAGAAAGTTTGTTGTAGTATAATTAAAATTATTTTAGCAATTTTAAGGGTTTACTATTTGTCTTATAAAGCATTCCAATAACGTCATACAGCAAATCATTCAAGAATGTGCATGTGAAGAGAAAATGTTTTTTGTTTTGATTCTGAAAAATAAACTTATCTTACAAAGTTAAAAGCGAAACACATCAACAGTTATTTTGCGAGTTACATAACGAGTAAAACGGCAAAAAAGGCAACAATACGCTGGTGAGTGGAAATGCAATGCCCTTCATTGACACTAATTAGGAAAGTTGTTTCGCGTTGCGTATCTAGAAAATTGCAAAACTGTTTGTGTTTTAGTTCGAGAGTTGAAGCACTCGTTCCACAGTCATCATAATCATTCCGGAATAAAACTCAATCTAATAACGATCAACGTGTTAATTAAGAAAAGAAGCTTTATCGATGAATGTGAGTGTGAAACAGCATGAAACATTTTTTAAAACCAAAAGATGTATTTCTCTGTCATGTATGCAGTAACTTACCTTGCCATATCCTTTTGGCAGAGTTCCATTCAAGCAAAATTTCTTAGATATTCGACACCATTTCGGACGATGCACATAACGGCATATTTTAGGAAGGGATTCGCAAGTTCTTTTCCTTGGCAATCTGGAGGAAACGAGAAGAGAAGAGAGATAATTAACGAATGGAATCAGGCTGTAGTGAATTTTATTCAGTATGGACAATCCAGGTGTTCTTTTTGCAATAAAGGTTTGAAAAGTGGTTGGAATCACTTGTCAATCTGATCTTCATTGTCGCTGGACAGCACAGCAGTGCATTTCTAGCCTTTGTAGAGATGCTGCTAGTACAAGTCTTGCAAACGGAAGTAACATTTTATTCTCTTTTATACTGTGTTTACCACATATTTACTTACTAAAATGATCGATAATCGTTAGCAACAGAATTCTGTTTCAATTCACAATTAATTTAGATATCTCCTTGTTTCGAAGGTGCCAAAAAAGTGCAAAATAAAATAGAAAAATTTCCTCTACTCGTCGACTAGATTCGAAAGGAAGACTTGCTTTCGAATCTAGTCGACGAGTAGAGGAACATTTTCTGAGCCTTTTTTCGACGGGTTCCCGAGTGAGTCGATCTATGGCACGTGCAAGCGTGGTTTTCCTCCCGGAAACTAGGGATTTTCGTCCCGTAAACTCAGGAAAATAGACCGTAGAACCCACATTCTTTCAGACATTAAACATAAGTGTTAGGGTTAGGGATCACGAGATGGCGGAACATGTTGAGCCGTCTCTCTTCACTGTGTGCCGCTTAATTACTGATAGCCTTGGGCCATCTATCTCTGATTGGGTACCAGTGGAGATTGAACTGCCCACTCAGTCTCCAAAACTTAGCTAGGGCTAAATGGCCTCGCCTACTCGCTATATGGAATAAAATGTCGTTAGCTGATTTTTTTTTGAAAAAACTTAAGAAAACACTCTCTTTCAGAAGTTTATATACCGTTCTATTATAAGATTACTCACAAGCTACTTTTCGTAATCACAATATCATAATCGTGACTCTGTTTTCGATTCCATATATATTTTATCCCTACCGAACTTAGTTTAGATCAAATCTGCTCACACCAGCATAGATTCGTTGATATTAGTGATTGTACTCGGACAACATCACTTCCATAAGGGTGTATTCCTAGCTCGTCTCCAAGTGGTGCACCCTAGGTAATGCAAAATAAGCTAGAGTGACTGCTGGCAGTCAGACCTATCTTAATGATCTCTTGGCTATAGACACATGAAATTACAAGCTATACAATCACCAAACGGTCGTTTTCAGAAAAACAAAAAAAGAACTAGGTGCTAATTTTCCGGATTTGCCAACTCAATATTGAAGGAATCAGCTTTGCTAAAAGACCATATCTCTCAAAATTCCTTCGAGAAAATGATATAGACATAGCTGTCAGTAGTAGGGGAGGCACTTCTAACCAAATAGAGGTAGGGTAAATGGTGAGGGAAGTGACAGCGGAAACGTGACGTTACTGCCAGCTGTTCCTTCCCCCAGGGAAATTCTAAACATTCCATACTCATGTCATCACTGGTCAGACACTATGAACCAAATAGAAATAGAGTAAATGGCGGGAAGTGACGTCAGTGTCATAGGTGTGTTCTGTTATCAGATGTAGATAACTGACATAATTTGTTAGGTGTAAATAAGTGACGTCATTGAATTGAAGTGGAAAAGGAAGTTATTGTAGTGGAAGGTGTGACTTCCTGTGTTCCGTGGATGGCAGATTTATGTGAGTGTCTTGTTTTTGTTTGTTTTCAGTGATTGCTTATGGGTAATGCCTTTAGTATGGAAATCTGGGTGATGTTTAGAGTATGGAATGTTTGAAATTTCCATGGGGGAGAATCTGCCATTGCCGTCGTTGTCTTTGGTTCACGTGTGGAATTGTGGGTAATGGTTTTAGTATGGAATTCTGTGTGATGGTTAGAGATAAGATCAAGTATAGAATGCTTGGAATATCGTTGCGGGGACACTGTCTTTGACGTCACGTTGTAGGTTTTGTTTTGGGTATGGAATTGTGGGTAATGGTTCGCGTAACGAATTGTGGGTGAGGGTTTAGAGATTAGGTAGAGTATGAAATTCTTAGAATTTCCTAGTGTGACACATCCGTTATTGAGGTCACAGCGTGTCTTTGGTTCGAGTATGAAATTCTGTGTGAAGTTTAGAGCATGGAATGTTTGGAATTTCCATGGGGGAGCCATTCATTATTGACATCATGTTGTGTGTTTGGGTTCGACTGTGGACTTGATGGTCAGAGAATAGAAATCTGGGATGTGGCTGTGTTTGTCATTGACATGAGATGGTCTTTTTGTTTGCATGTTTATGGGTAATGATTAGAGATTGGAATTCTAGGAGGACATTTGGCCAAGTGTTGTGGTTTGGGCTCGATTGTGAAATTGTGGGAAATTATTTGGCAATATACCAGTAGATATTTTCTAAATTAATTAGTTACTGGATATAACCGGTGTCCTCCTCACCCCCCCTCAAACAAACAAACACATTTTTTTTTATGTTTATATTTTCTAAAATGTAAAATTTCACAGTAGTGATATGTATGATGAATTATTGAGTCGGTTGAAATACATGTTGTGAAAAGAGTTGAATGACTTAAACCGAGAGTAAGGTAAACGGGGTTTAATAGTAAAACACGACTAGTTTCGGATTAAATAGCTTTCATCAGGTAACATTATAAAAGAAAAAACACTAAACACTGAAGGTTAAAAAACTATGAAAAACATAGAGAGTATCTATACATAATTAGTACGAAAATGTTGTAGTTGTTTTTAAAGTTGTTCTTTCGTTTGTTGCATTGTTAGGAGAGAGCGTGCTTGTAGCATCACGTGAACGACAGTACATGATTACAGCTGAATGACTATCTGGGAGGTTGTAGCTCAAGTTATTATTTAGATGTTCAGGGTTGAGGATGATTTCCCTAGATACTACGATGTTTCTCTCCAATTCATCTTTGCAATGAAAGATAGTAGAGCTGTCTCGGTGGACTGTATTAGTTGGGGTTTCATCATTAGGATTAGCTGAGAATTACTACAAAGTGATACCTACTCAATACTTAAGAGAGATCCAAAAAATGTTAGCCTTACTTACCATTGCATCAAGTCCGGTTACTTTAGATTCCAAGATACTATATACAAGCATAATTATGGTTTGGCCATGGGTAATCTTTTATCCCCTGTTCTTGCAAATATTTACTTGGAGGATTTTGAAGCTAACGCTATCTCTTCCTTTGATTTTCCACATAACGTTATCCACATAACGTTTCCAAATCTAAGGTTTGGAAACGCTATGTGGGTGACGATTTCCTCATTTGGAGCCATGGACATGATTCCCTAATGGATTTCCTGGAACATCTCAGTAGTCGACATCCAAGTATAAAGTTCACAGCAGAGCTTGAAACTGAGAGTTCCCTGCCTTTCCTAGATGTGAAACTGACCCGGTCTTCTGGTAAACGTAAAATTTCGATGTACAGAAAGCGTACACATACCAACAGATATCGTCGTAGTCAGTCCCATCACACCCCTCTCCAAAAATATGGAATAATTTCTACCTTGGTTCATAGAGCTCGCTCTCTTCCTGATGACCCAAATGAATTTCAAAAAGAAATCAACTATCTCAAAACTACTTTCATAGTTAATGGATATTCTAAACGAATTATTGAAAATTCCTTCTTAATCCACCTAGTCATCACACAGAAGAAATAAATACATTCAAAGGCAATATATCTATTTCTAACTTAAGCCCAGATTCACAAAAATTAGCCAAGGTTCTAAAAAAATTCAAAATCAGAACGTTGTTCACTTCACTTCCAAAAATAGGCTCCTTAATAAGCCATCCAAAACCATGTCATCACCATCTTAAATTTCCTGGTGTGTACAAAATATGGTGTGGTTGTGATATTCCTTATTTTGGCCAGACCGACAAATCTATTGAATTACGTATAGAGGAACACATCAGGGACATTGCTTACAAGAGACAGCTAGCCAGTGCCTTATCAATCCATATCCTTTTCTCGGCTAATCCTAGTGATGGAACCCCAAGTCATAGAGTCCGCTGGGATAGATCTACTAACATCTTTCATTGTCATGATGAATTGGAGAGAAAAATCGTAGAATCTAGGGAAATCATCCTCAAACCAGAACATCTAAATAATAACTTGAGCTATAATCTTCCAGATAGTAATTGAGCTTTGAGCTGTAATCATGTACTGGCGTTCACGTGATGCTGCAACACGCACTCTCCTAACAATGCAACAAAGGAAAGAACAACTTTAAACAAAACTACAACGTTTTCATACAATTATGTATATAGACTCTCTATGTTGTTTATAATTTTTTTAACCTTCAGTGTTTAGTGTTTTTTTCTTTTATAATGTCACCTGATGAAGGCTGTTTAAGCCGAAACTAGTCATGATTTACTATTAAACACCCCCTTTTACCTAACTCTCAGTTCAAATCTTTTCACAATATATATATTAGGATAACCAAGCAATTTTATATGCTTGGTTATTTTAGCACCTAATCCCAAGTATGCAAACAATTAAGTTTGCGCCTGAAACAAAGTTCAAGTCTAAAGATGGTACAACACCAGGGCAACTCATTGTAAAGGTGGGTAAAGCTTTGATCACTATTCTTAGTATTTTCCCATAATGTAAAGCACATCTCACTAGAAGATGTATACTGCAATGCATTATGGGTGGGGTCACTACCCAGACCGGTTTCAACCTTTTTTGAGGTCTCCTCAGTGAGTAGCTAGACCCTAAATACCAAGGTTTTAGTAATACAAAGCCCTATCAACTTTACCTATATAAGTTGCAACAAGGTGTATTAAGTTTTAATAAAAATCTCTGGAGGAGATATTGATGGGAATAAATTTTTAACTTGGGTATATTGTATATTAGGATAACCAAGCAATTTTATATGCTTGGTTATTTTAGCACCTAATCCCAAGTATGCAAACATTGTTTGCATACTTGGGATTAGGTGCTAAAATAACCAAGCATATAAAATTGCTTGGTTATCCTAATATACAATATACCCAAGTTAAAAATTTATTCCCATCAATATCTCCTCCAGAGATTTTTATTAAAACTTAATACACCTTGTTGCAACTTATATAGGTAAAGTTGATAGGGCTTTGTATTACTAAAACCTTGGTATTTAGGGTCTAGCTACTCACTGAGGAGACCTCAAAAAAGGTTGAAACCGGTCTGGGTAGTGACCCCACCCATAATGCATTGCAGTATACATCTTCTAGTGAGATGTGCTTTACATTATGGGAAAATACTAAGAATAGTGATCAAAGCTTTACCCACCTTTACAATGAGTTGCCCTGGTGTTGTACCATCTTTAGACTTGAACTTTGTTTCAGGCGCAAACTTAATTGTTTGCATACTTGGGATTAGGTGCTAAAATAACCAAGCATATAAAATTGCTTGGTTATCCTAATATACAATATACCCAAGTTAAAAATTTATTCCCATATATACATATATATATACACCCACACACTTTAGACTCCCTTATTTTTATTTGCTTTAGTAAGTGTTGACTGAAAGGAAATGAGACAAACAAGGCTTGGAAGTGGAGCAGTCACCGCTATCCTATTTTGTTAACTTTCGCACTGAAGTGTGACAGTTGCCCTTAGAATCGTATTTAAATAATTTAGAAAGATTTTGATAAGGAAGCTATTTCTATAGCTACTTTAAAACCTAAACTGTGGTTACGCAACATTGATGACGTCTTCCTTATCTGGGAACATGGTTTTGAGGAACTTCAAAACTTTTTAAACCATTTAAATAATCAACATCAGAACATTAAATTCACTTCAGAATTACTGACTAACGACGTTCTCCACTTCTTGGATGTAAATTATCAGTAAATTACCTAACTGTCTTAAATTTTAAATTTTTCGAAAAATTACCCACACTGATAGATATTTGCATGTCTCTTCTCATCAGTTCCCTCCTCAGAAACTGGGCATCATCTCCACCCTTGACCTTCGAGCATGACGGCTCACTTCCACAGAACTAGGCCTTCAAACAGAGTTTAACTTCCTGAAAAACACCTCCTTAAATAATGGATATTCATCTCGTAACATGACTAATCGTTTGAGACCACGCCAACACCCTCGACAAGAAGTTGATTCCAACCCTATAACTCATGTACAGTACCATTTATTAGCTCTCTTACCCCAAAACTATCTAGGATTTTGAAGCCATTCAACATAAAGACCGACTATACTACTCTGCCAAAACTTCGTTCTTTTCTGAGTCGACTAAAACCAAAGCACAACCAACTGCATTTTCATGGTGTTTATAAAGTTTTGTGAGACTGTGGTCGACTTTATTTTGGCCAGACAGATAAATCTGTTTCACTTCTTCTTGAGGTACATAGACGTGACATCTCCTGCAGTAGAACACGAGTGAGCGCCCTTTACAATCATGTTCTTTTCCCGCAAACTCTTACCATACCAAGTGTTGATTGGGACCGCACTAGCAATTTATATATATGCAAGGATGAATTTGAAAGACGAATTATCGAATCAAAAGAAATAGTTCTGGACCCTGCGTACTTGAACAATCTGAGCTACAATTTTACTGATTCCCACAGCGCAGCAATCCAGTACTGGCGCTCTAAAATTAGCTGTCACACACATTCAACTCATGCCAACAGTAGCACGCGGTCGCCTGTTCAAATATGACTGTTACTATTCCACTTCTTTTTTTTATTAAGCAGGAAAGTCCATATTTTTTACCTTGTTATTTTTACAATTCTTATGTTTTTTCTTTCTCACCTGAAGACGTCTGAGCACCAATGAATCTAGACGTGATTTATTGGTGGGTGGCGAGGGCGCTGGCTCGGATTCTGTTATAAGAGATGTATCTTTTGTGCTCCTCAAGTCGGAGAAAGATTGATTTTTCACTTTGTCCGTAGTGAAGTTTGCCACAAATAAAAATAATTCTGTAATCTCCTGGGAACTTAAGATGGTGATGTTTTTCTTTTGGCTGACTAAGGGTAGATCGGAGTTTAGGTAATTCAGAGAAGCACGCTTTGATGTTGATTTTTTAAAATTTTAGCCAGTTTGGGAGAGAGGGAACTAATGTAAGGCAAGGAGATGTCAGCTCTGGGGATAGTAGAATCTTCATTGGTTTGTTTAATGCGGTGAAAAAAAAATATATATATATATATCACTACTGTGAAATTAATACCCGGAATTGAAAAAAGAAAAAAACATGTACTGTAGAAATTAACAGAATAAGATAGCAGTAGTAGTATGGTAGGCACTTCTGACAAAATCAACATCAAGATAAGATAAGGAATCGTGACGTGTAGGTTGAAGACGTCATTGTGTGTGACGTCATGAGTTGGGAATGTTAGGAATTTCCCTGTGGACATATGTGTCACTGGCTTCAGTTGTGTTTTGGTTCGCATATGGCTTTATGGGTGATGATAGAGAAAAGGATTCGTGTTGTGATTGGTGGGACACTTTGAAACAGATGAAGATCAAGATAAGATAAGGGATCGTGACGGGAATGTTTGTTGTTATAGAGAATGGAAAGTTAGGAATTTCCCTCGGGGTATATGTGTCAATGGCTTCAGTTCTTGTGTTTTGGTTTGCATATGTTATTATGGGTGATGGTAGAGATAAGGATTCGTGTTGTGATTGGTGGTGCACTTCTGACAAGATCAATATCAAGATAAGATAACGAATCGTGACGTGATTGATTGTTGTTATGTGATGTAGTAGATAAGTGACGTCATTTGTTAGTTGTAAATAAGTGAGGTTATTGTTTTGAATGGAAAAGGGAGATATATTAGTGTATAAGGAATCGTGTGGTGATTAGTTGGGCACTTCTGACTAAATCAAGATAAGATAAGGAATCGTGACGTGAATGTTTGTTGTTATACAGTTTGGATTGTTTGGAATTTTGCTGGGCCCCCCTTCTGTCAGAAACATCACATAATGTTTTTGGTTTGTTTATTGCCTTGTGTGTGATATTTAGAGATAAGAATCGTGACGTTATGTGTTTGGAAATTCACAGTTTCGAGGTTTTCTGAATAATTTAATTATATGCTAGGTCACTCAATCATACAGTATTTTTTTGCTATAGATGGTTTTACTAATTTTTCCAATACATTTTGGGATATTTCTTTACTGTTAAAGGAGGGAATTCTAAGATTAGAGTAGAGTTTTGAAGGTGTCCGTGTTTCGGGTTTTCTGAATAATTAATTATATAATAATGTCACTCAAACATACAGTTTTTTTTCTTCTATAGATGGTTGTACTAATTTTCCAATACATTTTGAGGTAATTCTTTACTGTTAAAGGGCGGGAATTCTTAGAGTATGTCGTGATGGCTGGGTGTGATTACGTTTTCTGAATAATTTAATTATATATACTAATGCAACTCAAACACACTTTTTTTTCACCATAGTTCATCCGTATTTTCCTCTATATTCATGTTCTAATCAAGTTAATATTTTATTCATAATTCATCCGAATATTTTGATTTGTCTAAGGTAAGATCTTAAAGTTCAATAAATAATTTTTCTTCTATAGATAGTTGTACTAATTTTCCAATACATTTTGGGAATTTCTTTCCTGTTAAAATGTGGGAATTCTTAGAGAAAGTCGTGATGGCTGTCGTGTTTCGAGTTTTTCTGAATAATTAATTATGCACTGGTGTCCCTTAAACACACACATATACACAAACATACACATTAGACATAAAAATTGCTAATGTATCCATGTTGATACGCTAATATATACCCTAAGATTATTCTTAAAAAAACTATTCAGTATTAGAATTACGCTTACCAAAAACATACGAGCAGTTGCTATGTTTAAGTTAAAAAAATTACTTACAGCTTTCCAGATGGCTCTTCTAAATACGAATATTCCAAAATAGTTGAATTTTATATCCACAACACAACACAAACACAAAAACCAAAAAGAATGAAATTTCTGTAAATACTGTAACCTGAACTAGTTAAGTACTTTGTCCTTTAGATTACAGACCATAGATGCTGTGGTTTCGTCATGTGTAATATCACCGAGCGAGCAGTTTCTTCAGGGGGATCTTTCGTGAAGATGACATGAGTCACATCCGTAAATTGTGGTATTGTTCAAAAGGTAGCATTTTCTCAAGTTTGAATGTTTCTCAAATATTTACATATGACTAAGTGTTGAGCATTCACATGATTGTGATGACACATATCCTAAATTATTCATTCTTCGTTACCGTTGGCATTTATTGGTGTAGTAAATTAATGCTTACATTTAATTTTAAAACCAATATTGACTATTAATTTTACCTGCGATTCCTTGTGCTCTTAACCTATTTCTCTAACTGAAATTTGTTTATTATTTATTTTCTTTAGCATTAGTAAATTTAAGTAATGGATATTTGCGAGAAACAAGGATTTTGAAGTAGCCCTTGCATTTTCTTTAGATATGTCTTATACCAGCACAACAAATAAATAGTTATTTTCTACTGTTCCAAATGAATATTAGATCTGTAATATACTGTATACTTTGTTAAATTCTATTTTACCTTTTATTTGATTGTAATATTATTAACAAATGGGTCTGTAAATAGTCAAATTCTTACAGTATTGTAACTTTTCAGGTGAAATCTTCTCCACTAAATTCTGTCTATTAATTTAATACCCGATTATTCCTCTTGCTTCCAAGAGTTGAATATTTGAAATGAATATTAGCTCTGTAACATATACTTTGTTAATTTCTATGTTACCTTTATTTGACTGTAATATTATTATTATTAACAAATGACTCTGTATAATATAATAGCGAAATTCTTACAGTATTGTAGCTTTTCAGGTGAAATCTTCTCCACTAAAATACTGGCTATCAATTTAATACACTATTATTTCTTTCGCTTCCAAGATTTGACAGTTTCTTGAAATATTTGAGGGCTTGCATGAACAAATAAGACTTTTAATTCAGTGAGTTAAAAAAAATTAAATTAAATAAAATTAAAAAAAAAAGTTATCGTCTTTCTTAAATTTGTATAACACATCAACGACACCCAATTTGTTCATTTAAATTTACACATTTTATTTGAATGAAATATTATATACAAATTGTATTTACTGAATCTAACAATACAGAAAATAAATAAATAAATTGAAAAATACATCAAAGGTGCTTCCCAAGCTTATGGAATTGCCATCATATGGTTTTTGACAATGTGACTCTCATGTGAAAGTTTATTTTTCGTTTGGTGTTCATTGGGAATTTATTACTGTAGTAAAATTAAGGGTTGTATATTTATTTCTTTGAATCCAATACATATACTTCTGGGAATTATTAAAAGCACAGAATCTTTCATCATGTTTCCAAAAGCATTTAAAAGTACACATGTTTTCACGTTTTGGGCATCCAATTTCATTTAAATCAAGAACAGGCCTCCCTATTAACTTCGTTAATGTTTTTGATTTTTCTCTTCCTTTGGCAGGTAATATATGATATTTGCATGTTGATTCTTTCATCCAATTTCTTAGTTTGTCCAAAGATAGTGAACTAATTTCCCACTTCAGCAGATGGTTATATTTTATTAACCAAGAATTCTGTTTTTAACTCTTTCAGGTAATTCTTTCCAACTACAAGGCAAGGTGATTTTGTCAATGTTTATCTTACACTAATTCCATTAGATATCATTGGGATAATTCACTGTCAATTTCTTTTGAATAAGAGTTCAAATTTATTTCCTAAAGAAATTTGTTTTTCTGATGGAATTAGTGTAAGATATGTATTGTTAGATTCAGTAAATACAATTTGTATATAATATTTCATTCAAATAAAATGTGTAAATTTAAATGAACAAATTGGGTGTCGTTGATGTGTTATACAAATTTAAGAAGGAGGATAACATTTTATTTTATTTTGTTTTATTTTATTTTTTTTTTACTCACTGAATTAAAAGTCTTATTTGTTCATGCAAGCCCTCAAATATTTCAAGAAACTGTCAAATCTTGGAAGCAAAAGGAATAATAGGGTATTAAATTAATAGCCAGTATTTTAGTGGAGAAGATTTCACCTGAAAAGTTACAATACTGTAAGAATTTGGCTATTTTATTTTTGAGTCATTTGCTAATAATAATATTATTACAGTCAAATAAAGGTAACATAGAAATTAACAAAGTATATATTACAGAGCTAATATTCATTTGGAATATTCAAATGAATAATTGGGTATTAAATTGATAGCCAGAAATTTAGGGGAAAAGGTTTCACCTGAAAAGTTACAATACTGTAAGAATTTGACTATTTTACAGACCCATTTTTTAATAATATTACAATCAAATAAAAGGTAAAATAGAAATTAACAAAGTATATATTACAGATCTAATATTCATTTGAAATAATAAGAAATAACTATTTATTTGTTGTGCTGGCATAAGATGTTGCTAAAGAAAATGCAAGGGCTAGTTCAAAAACCTTGTTTCTCGCAAATATTCGTTACTTAAATTTACTAATGCTAAAGAAAAAATAAACAAATTTCCATTACAGAAATAGGTTAAGAACACAAGGAATCGCAGGTAAAATTAATAGTCAATATTGGTTTTAAAATTAAATGTAAGTATTAATTTACTACACCAATAAATACCAACAGTAACGAAGAATGAATAATTTAGGATGTGTGTCATCCAAACATGTGAACACTAATCCCTTAGTCATATGTAAGTATTTGAGAAATATCCAAACTTTAGGAAATGCTACCTTTTGAACAATTCCACAATTTACAGATGTGACTCATGTCATCTTCACGAAAGATCCCTTTGAAGAAAACCGCTCGCTCGGTGATATTGCACATGACGAAACCACAGCATCTATGGTCTGTAATCTGAAGGATGAAGTACTTAACTAGTTCAGGTTACAGTATTTACAGAAATTTCATTCTTTTTGGTTTTTGTGTTTGTGTTGTGTTGTGGATATAAAATTCAACAAAAGAAGAGCCATCTGGAAAGCTGTAAGTAATTTTTAACTTAAACATAACAACTGCTCGTATATTTTTGGTAAGCGTAATTCTAATACTGAAAAAATTTTTTTTTCAATAAGAATAATCTTAGGGTATATATTAGAGTATCAACATGGTTATATTAGCGATTTTTATGTCTAATGTTTATGTGTGTGTGTTAAAGGGACACCAGTACATAATTAATTATTCAGAAAAACTCGAAACACGACAGCCATCACGACTTTCTCTAAGAATTCCCACATTTTAACAGGAAAGAAATTCTCAAAATGTATTGGAAAATTAGTACAACTATCTATAGAAGAAAAATTATTTATTGAACTTTAAGATCTTACCTTAGACAAATCAAAATATTCGGATGAATTATGAATAAAATATGAACTTGATTAGAATATGAATATAGAGGAAAATACAGATGAACTATGGTGAAAAAAAAGTGTGTTTGAGTTGCATTAGTATATATAATTAAATTATTCAGAAAACCTTATCACACCCAGCCATCACGACATAGTCTAAGAATTTCCACCCTTTAACAGTAAAGAATTACACCAAAATGTATTGGAAATTAGTACAACGATGTATAGAAAAAAAAATTTTATGATTGAGTGACATAGCATATTATTAAATTATTCAGAAAACCTCGAAACTGTGACTTTTCAAACACATAACGTCACGATTCTTATCTCTAAATATCACGCACACGGCAATAAACAAACCAACAACACTACATGATGTTTCTGACAGAAAGGGGGGGGGGGGCAGCAAAATTCCAAACTATCCAAACTGTATAACAACAAACATTCACGTCACGATTCCTTATCTTATCTTGATTTAGTCAAAAGTGTCCAACCAATCACGACACGATTCCTTATACACTAATATATCTTCCTTTTCCATTGAAAACAATAACGTCACTTATTTACAACTAACAAATGACGTCACTTATCTACATCTCATAACAACTAACAAATGACGTCATTTATCTACATCTCATAACAACAAACATCCACGTCACGATTCCTTATCTTATCTTGATCTTGATCTTGTCAGAAGTGCACCACCAATCACAACACGAATCCTTATCTCTACCATCACCCATAATAACATATGCAAACCAAAACATAAGAACTGAAGCCATTGACATACATACCCCGAGGGAAATTCCTAACTTTCCATTCTCTATAACAACAAACATTCCCGTCACGATCCCTTATCTTATCTTGATCTTCATCTGTTTCAAAGTGTCCCACCAATCACAACGCGAATCCTTATCTCTATCATCGCCCATAAAGCCATACGTGAACAAAAACACAACAACTGAAGCCAGTGAGACATATGCCCACAGAAATTCCTAACATTCCAAACTCCTGACGTCACACACAATGACATCTTCAACCAACACGTCACAATTCCTTATCTTATTTTGATCTTGATCTTGTCAGAAGTGCCTACCATACTACTGATAGCGGTTACTTTCTTTGCTTTACCTCCAATCCTTGTTTCTCTCATTTCCTTTGTACAACATGTGTAACCATCTCGTTTACGTTTATTTTCTTTCTTTCTCTCTCTCTCTCTCTCTCTCTCTCGCTCTTATATTTGCTATATCTTCATCTTATATTTGCTTATGGGTAGCCGAAAGTAATAACTTCGTCGGCGACTGCAAACTGCGTCATCGAATCTGCACTCTGTATTACTTCTTATTTGCTAATTGACTTCACTCATTATTATTATTCATTGTAATCTTACCTCAATCAGCTTGTTCTGTTATTTTATGTTATCCTATCTTTTGTTTATTGTTTCTCAACATTTCCCAATTTTCCAAATAACGTCAAGTTATTTTATATAATGGTGCTACATGCCACTGATCAACTGAACAAAGGATTTTCTCAACCGTCATCTGAGCTAACTTGACCTTATGACAGCGCTTTGTTCTCACGACTTTTGTATAATATGTAATTTGATTCAATCTCTGTATTATCCGTTACAGAGAATTTTAATAATTAATAATAGAGAAGACATTTCATTGATATTCTAATTAATAATATATATATATAGTCTGGCTCAACATTCCACGTGCTAACTTTGAGGGGAAATAGAGAATATCAAAATCAACCATATTTTTTTCGACGTCGTACGAAGAACATGTGTCGTTTTATGAGCGTTGAGATGGTAGACATACTCCTCATTTACGGGTTAGTTGACGGTAATGGACGAGCCGCTGTACGAATGTTTCGCGAAAGGTACCCAAGCAGACGTGTACCGCATTGCCAAATGTTTGCACATTTGTATCAGAATTTGTGTGACTATGGATCATTCAGGGATAGCAAGCATGATAGTGGACGGTCACGATCGACGCGAAATCCCGCCATGGAAGAGGAGGTGTTGCATGAGATAGACAATAATCCGGAGACAAGCACACGTGCCGTTGCCTCTGCTTCAAGAGTATCTCGATCCAGTGTGTTGCTTGTTTTGCACTCTTAGTCCTTACATCCATTTCTTCTGCAACGGGTCCAGTTACTAATGGCCAAAGATTATCCCCGATGTGTGGAATTCGACAAAGGTTTCTGCAGAACATGCATAGACCGGGATTTTCTAACTTGTGTTTTGTTCATGGACGAAGCTTCACCCACATCCTTATCAGCGAAGGGGGGTCTTCAAACATCACAATGGTCATGTGTAGACCCATGAGGACCCACGCGCTGTGCCATCACTTGTTGCACAACAACGCTTCGCCATTATTGTATGGGCAAGTATCGTCGCTGACTGTTTAGTCCGCCGATTCTTGTTACTACCCCGATTGGACTCCCAGAAGTATCGGACCTTTCTGGAAGCAGTTCTGCCGTATTTACTGAACAATGTTCCAATGACTGTGCGTCAGCAGATGTGGTTCCAACACGAAGGGGCTCCAGCCCATTTTGGCATTTCTGAACGTCAGTATTTGGACAGGTCCTTTGTCGCTCGATGGATTGTGTGTGGTGGACCTTTTGCATGGCCTCACGCTCACCTGATTTATCGAGCATTCATTTCTTTCTATGGGGGGAACCCTTAAAGCTATAGTGGACGAAACGCCTTGTGCCTCTGACATGGACCTTGTGTCAAAAATCGCCATCGGTGCTGCAAATATCAGGGGAATCTCCAGGTATTTTCGAAAATGTACGGCAATCAATGCGCCGTCGGTGTCAGGCATGCATCACTGCTAATGGTGGTAACTTTGAAACCATATTATGTATCAAACTACTATTGAACTGTTCAGTTACGCCTAATAAAGTTTTTTACACTACTTATGCCTTTCGTGTTATTTCTGTATCTTCGTGTCCCTGTTAGTAGCTTCCGGTGGCGTTTCCACTCATGTTTTCCTATGTGAATATGGTTGATTTTGTTGTTTTCAACCTCTCCTCGAAGTTTGTACGTGGAAGTTCGAACCACCATATACACACACACACACATATATATATATATATATATATATATATTAATATGTGTAGAAAGTACTTTACCTTGGGCATAATAAATGTTAAAAATACCAAGCAATTTTAAACCTGTTTTACTCCATTTCCCAAGTAAGCAAACAGACAACCAAGTCAAGTTTGCGCCTGCAAATGATGCAAGTCTAGCTGATCCTACAGGTAGTGCAAGACCAAGGCAACTCGTGGTAAAGGTGGCATAAGCTCCGATCACTGATCTTAATATTTACCCTTAATGCCAAAACACATCTCCAAGAAGGAAATGTATGATGTTTTGTATTAAACGCAAGGGGCCACTACCCAGACCGGTTTCGACCTTTATTGAGGTAGAATGGGAGTTCATGTCTCTCATCATTGGCCTTTGGAGAATAAAGCGTGCTGAGGGTCAGCAGACAGTAAGAGAGGAGTATGATGTAAGATAAAGTAGGATAGTAGTAGGAGGTAAAAGAGGCCTCAGTCAACCTGTTTAGCCGTATTAGGCTAACTGGTCTGTAACACATAATCTCCATTTATCTGTTCAGAAAAAAAAAAGGTTAAACATAGACTTTTGTCTAGAGTTCGCATATGATTTTATCCAAATTAATAATTTACTTAAAGGATCTTTTTGTGTTACTAAATATAATATCCTTATTTGTATTCCGGGTAATTAAATTTTACTGCTGTTATTGAGAAACTGAGGACTTATGGTCCGGGCTAAATATATGAATTGATCATAGAGGTCGAACTTAAGGTCCGGAGAGAAAAAATTAAAAAAAAAAGGATTTTTTTTTTTGAATACATTTAAAATATAAATTTTATTATTTAAATTGAAAAAATTCAAATAATAAAATAACAGTACTTAAGGTCCGGTGAGTTGAAATGAATAGGGACTTATAGACCTGGTACCATTGGGACTTAGAATGGGGTAGAGACTGGCCCGGGAGATGCCGCTCGCGAGGAGCGGCACCCCCTGGCTCTAAACCTTCGCAGCCCGGGTTCTCAGCTCTACCCCCCTTATTTGGAGTGAAAGAAACCGTGCCAGCGAAAGCTTTGTGGCTAGGGAAGACAGAGTGGTTATTCGTTTTCCTAGGGGGGGGGGGTTGGTAGGGTTTTGTGGGTTCTAAAGAGATATACAGGGCTTGATGCGTCCCTGTATAAGAAAGCATATTGTGGGTGGTTTGCAGTATTGATTCACAAATTTAAAATCTCCTAGTAAGTGCCTTTCTTGTGCAAGAAATTTGGGTAGGTATAGTTCGCCCACCGATTTGAGGTCCCTCGAAACTACTGCGCATGTCAGAAAAAGGAGAATCCATTCCGATAATAGGGTAATCAGTCTGTCTTCTGGGAGGTAATAATAAACAAACTGTGTTTGTTTATTATTACAGGTCGGAAAATTTAGCTTTTCTTTTACGAACATTGTTGTTTTTAAAGTGTAACTATTTTGCTTGTATAACAGTTGGAAAAATGTACGTAGAGTGTTAATACGTGCAAATACTACGTTCTACATAAAACAATGTCACTTCGCTCCATGATAAGTTTCCTTTTATTCTGGGACTTTTTAAAACAAAATCCGATTTCATGAAGTATTTTCCTTAAAGTTTCTCTTTTCCAAGGAAAATTAATTTTTTCTTTAAGCACAGGAATCAATTTCGGAACAGTTGGCACTCTTTCCTCGAATACGTAAAATTCGTGAATAGCTCTTCTTATAACGTCTACATCAAAATCATTCAAAGCTACGGTTTCGATGGTTTTACTCTGGCGCTTTTTTTTTTTTTTAGGAGATTTAAATTTTGGCTTACCTTCACCTTTTGATTCCCTACGAATTCTTTTAACAGTCGACCCCGATACGCCCGCAATTGCACTTGAACGTTTTATGACTTGAGAAAGGGGAACAAGAAGACGGCCTTCTGACGATTCTTTTTCGCAGAATGTCAGCACATTATTCAATATTCTTTTGCAAGAGCTACTGAAACGTGTAACAATAGAACTTGTTGACTGTACTGGATCCATCATACAAATTAATAATAAAAAAATAATGCAAAAAGAGAACAACAAAAATCAAGCTAGTACTAGTACAGCGACAGACAAGAAAGCACGTGATTTCGCATGTTGGCGACCAATTCGTACATCCTTCATTTCTTTCTCCCCTTCAGCATGAATCGACTATTCTTGGCACAAATCCAACAAGGGGTCTAGAAATGGTGGGCGAACTATAGAAAAAGAAACCTTTCCTTATTCTTGCATACATTAAATTTGCGTCTCGTACCTGGGATTTTTTCCGTACCTTCCAAGTGTGATATTTTAACACGTTGATTAGGAAGATAGCGAACTTTTGGGTTTTTTGGACTGGTGGGGGGAATTGTAGCCGTACGACCTCTTCTACTGTCAGCATGGGGATTCCCAATGCTGTGCTGAGTCTCCGCCAGATGCTTTGGGCTGGTGGACAAAAATAAAAGAAATGGTCCACCGTTTCCACGTCCCGGCAGACATCGCAGAATGGGTCGCACGGGCTAGGTACATACCGGGATTTCACCTGTTTCACCGGGAGCCGCCCGTAGGCTATTCTCCAGGCTAGATTTCGAAAAAGGCTGTCCCCAGCTGTTTTTGATATTTCTGAAGAGAATTTCATTATTTGTCCTGAGATTAGGTGTATCACGCCTGGAAAGTTGGAAGAAATCCCAGTATACTGCTTTGGGTTTGTGTGTGAGGATTGCTATTCCTCTGTCTCTGAGTGTTGTGATCGATTTAACTAATGTACGGTACCACTTGGGCACCCCTCTTTAGCGGGGTCCAGCATAGTCGGTGATCACAAAGAGGGGGAGGAAAAATCCTATAAAGTATCTAATTAGCAGGCCAGAAATGTGGTTGGAGTTTAAGGCCTTCCGTACGGTTTGGAACGTGTTTGCTTGTAGCAAGCTTTTGTGATCGGGCAGAGCGTAACCCCCTTCTTCCTGTTTGAGGTGTAGGTATTCTTTCTTTACTTCGTGTTTTCTCCCATTCCAGAAGAAATCAATGAGTTCTTTCGATAATTTATTTTCTTGTGACAGCGTGATGCCTGTGATGTTGACAGTGTGCATCAGCATTGGGGCGACGATTGTTCTTATTACTGTCGCTCTGCCATAAAAGGAGAAAAAGGTTGGTTTGAACAGCCTTATCTTGTCCCTGCTTGTCTCCTGTAATTTTTGGATTGGTAGTGCTAGGGTGTCTGAAAAAGGCACGCCTAGTATTGTTAGGGGCTGTGTCTGTAGCGTTAAACCGTAGGGAAGTCCAGTGCTATGGAAATTTCCAAAACTTTTGATTTTAGTTTTTTTTGTGCGTTAACGCGAAGACCACTGACTATGCTGAACTTTTGCAGCATGTGCAGATAGATATAGATGGACTCAGAATCTCTGAGTGTGGCCACTACATCGTCCGCATATGCTACTATTTTGCATTGTCTGGAGACTTGGGGCAGTGGAATACCATTAATTGCGGGGGTGTTATCAATTCTTTTGATTAGGGGTTCTAATACTAGGGAGAAGAGGAGGGGGCTTAGCGGGCAGCTTTGCCTAACCCCTCTCTTTATGCGGATTGGTTCTTTCAGAAACCCATTAATAGATAATTGCGTCGTGGCTTCCGCGTACATGCTTTTAATTGTACGCCGAAGTCTCGGGCCCACACCTGTTTTTTGGAGGATGTTCTGCAAGTACCTGTGGTTGACGCTGTCAAACGCTTTCTCCAGGTCGGTGGAGAGAAGTGCCAGGGGGTATTTTTTTTCCTTAGCCAGTCTGATCAAGTCTCTTAACAAGAAGAGATTGAGTTCCATAGATCTACCGCGGATCCCGTAGACCTGTGAGCTTGTTATTATATTTTCGATACAGCCCTTAAGGTGTGTGCAGATAATTTTTGCAAAGATCTTATAGTCTAAATTGGTTAAGGAGATTGGATGCCAGTTATTTGACAAAGTCCGATCTCGGTCTCTCTTGGGGATAAAGATGGTGTGGCTCTTAACGAATTCCTCGGGGATGTTTCCCGAAGTGAGGAATTCGTTAAAGATGTTTATTAATGCTGCCACTGCAAATTCCCAGATAGATCTATAGAATTCTATCCTCAGTCCGTCTGGCACTGGGGTCTTCTTTGTTTTCATCGTTTTGCACGTAGCCTTTATTTCGGCTGCAATTATCGGCCTGTCATGCAGGGCACTAAGATGATCGGGAAAACGTGTTGCGTCCCACTCACTGAAGTCATCTGTGCCCTGCTGGTCAGAGAAGATGCCGATATACTGCTGATGAAAGTGACGGAGTATATCGTGGGTTGAGTGTAGAATCTGGCCCTTCTCTTCGATCTGGCAAATCGTTTTCTCGTCATTAGCCGCCACCCGTTGTTGGTTGTAGAATGCGGCGGAAGGTGTTTTCAAATTTCTGGGATAGAGTCTCGTTCGAAAATCGAGGTCCTCGACTCTACTCTGCCGCTCTTGCTGCAGCTCTATTTCTATTTGCCTGATACGATGTCCGCAGGGAACTCCGCTCCTTTCGTTTGTCCGGTACCAGCCGAGTTCCCTGTAGAGATCCCTCAGCCGTTTGCGTTGTTGGTAGGCCCTTTCGCGTCCGCATTTTTGGAACAGTTCCCTAGCCTGCCACTTGAAGCTCAGTCAGTTTTCCCAGTCCCAGTTGGCGTTTGTCCATCTGTCACAGAGGTTCTGTAGCAGGTCGCTAGAAAGACTGGGAAAGGTGGGAGGAAGCCTCCAAGGACCTCTGGCTGTTTCCATAACCTCTGGGAGCGTGATTTTGAGTATGACCATTTTGTGGTCGGTTGTCATGTTGTGCACTGAGGTGTGACGTATCCTCTGAACATATTGTTCCAAGTTTTGGGACACGTACACCCTGTCTAGTCTTGTCGCTATCTGGCCGCAGCACCACGTAGTTTCTACTTTGGAGGGGTTATTCCGCCTCCAGATATCGACGAGATCAAAATTTATTCAGCATCGTTTTAAAGCGTCAATGCCGCCAGTTCCAGTGTTTTCATTCCCACCGATTTTGTCTAGACGTGTGTCTTCCACACAGTTCCAGTCTCCTGCAACTATTAGGTGTTCTGCTCCCAGGAGATAGTTTTCAAGGGCAGAGAAGAAACCAATTCTGTGGTATGGACTGTTTGGGGCGTAAACTGCAGCAAGTCGGATGGTACGGCCACCGTACTTCCAGTCCACCATTACTAGGCGTCCTGTGGCATCTTTTTGGACGTTGAAGACCCCCCCGCGATTGGGGGGCGAATTAGTATCCCCACCCCTCGCGAGTGAGCGACCCCGAAGCACCAGTAGCTGGTGACTGGTTAGCTTCTTGAGAAGTTCTCCACGTCCCAGTGCTTATAGAAATGGGTTTCTTATATCAGGAGGATATTGATTTTGTGTGTTAACATTAGCCTCCAGACAGCGCTTTGCGCAAAGGGGTTGCGTTGTCCGTTAGTGTTTAAGGTTGCGATTTTAACTTTCATGTTGATGTTAGTATGAGGGGGGGGGGGCGTTATCTGTTGGTTGTTCTATGCAGGCCAGTTCTGGTTCCTTGTCGGTGCTGGTTGCACATTCAGCACCCGAGTCAATGACGAGCCTGTTTGGGGAGTCCCTCTCCCCTTCGTCTTCAGAGTCCATTTCGTGGACTTCTGGTTCTGCCGGTTGATCCCTTACTGGGGATAGGCTCTCTAGCATTGTTACGTCATTGTCGAGGGGCTTTGTGCCTATTGTTTAACGTCGACCTGTAGTGTGGGTATACTCTGTCTCATCCTCCGATGACATCAGACTGTTTTGTTTCGATTTTTTCTTTTCTTTTGATTCCGTTTCTCTTGTGCGCTTTATTGGGACCCTGGGCGTGGCTTCTTCCTCTTTCCTGCGCGTTTCGTGGTTTGCCACCTCGATGCTGGCGATGTTGTCCTGCGTGTGGCGGCTTGCCTTGGGTATCTTTTGGGTTTTTGTGGAGGTTGTGTTTTCCGTTGATGCTCCCTTATCAGCCTGTTGGCAGAGCTCCGGAAAATCGCTCCTTGATACTGTCTCAGGCTTCCTGATGGGTGTAGCCCTAATCGGTGTTATAGTCCCTTCAATTGCTTCTGAGAGTGTCCTGTTTGAACATGTGTCCACTTTGTGGGTCAGATCCCCACACTTCAGACAATGTTCTGTACAGCTTTCTATTTTATGTTTTGATGCTTGGCAATTTCTGCATTGTATTCGAGGGCAATCTGCCCCAAGGTGTTCCTCCGAGTTACATCTAAAGCACCTTCTATTCACACCCGGGTAGTTGATCATTACCCTCGATCCCCCCCAAAAAAACGAAGTTGGGACTTCTTTTTTCATTTCAATCTGGATTTCGACGTCTCCTGTTTTCCATCCTTTATAGTCTGCGTTCTCAATCTCATTAGTGGGAGCCAGGCTAGAAATATCAAGATTTAGTAATACAGAGCTTATAAGTATTTTACCAGAACAAGTTGCCATAATGTGTTTTAACCTTATTAAATAAAAATCTCTGGAGGAGATATAAATATAGAAAGTATTTTACCTTGGTTATAATAAATGTTAAAAATACCAAGCAATTTTAAACCTGGTTTACTCCATTTCCCAAGTAAGCAAACAGACAAACAAGTCAAGTTTGCGCCTGCAAATGATGCAAGTCTAGCTGATCCTACAGGTAGTGCAAGACCAGAGCAACTCGTGGTAAAGGTGAACACTTTATTATACCCAAGGTAAAATACTTTCTACATTTATATCTCCTCCAGATATATAAATGTAGAAAGTATAAGCGTATACTTATAAGCTCTGTATTACTAAATCTTAGTATTTCTAGCCTGGCTCCCACTGATGAGACCTCAATAAAGGTCGAAACCGGTCTGGGTAGTGGCCCATTGCTTTTAATACAAAACATCATACATCCCCTTCTTGGAGATGTATTTTGGCATTAAGGGTAAATATTAAGATTAGTGATCGGAGCTTACGCCACCTTTACCACGAGTTGCGCTGGTCTTGCACTACCTGTAGGATCAGGTAGACTTGCATCATTTGCAGGCGCAAACTTGACTTGTTTGTCTGTTTGCTTACTTGGGAAATGGAGTAAACCAGGTTTAAAATTGCTTGATATTTTTAACATATTAATATGTATATGTGTGTGTGTGTGTGTGTGTGTGTGTGTGTGTGTGTGTGTGTGTGTGTGTGTGTGTAATTAATATATATATGTATATATATATATATATATATATATATATATATATATATATATATATATATATATATATTAAGAATACCAAGCAATTTTTAAAACTGGTTTTACTCCATTTCCCAAGTAAGCAAACAGACAAATAAGTCAAGTTTGTGCCTGCAAGTGATGCAAGTCTAGCTGATCCTATAGGTAGTGCAAGAGCAAGGCAACTCGTGGTAAAGGTGGCATGAGCTCTGATCACTAATCTTTATATTTACCCTTGTCAAGTTTGCAGGCGCAAACTTGACTTATTTGTCTGTTTGCTTACTTGGGAAATGGAGTAAAACCAGGTTTAAAAATTGCTTGGTATTCTTAACATTTATTATACCCAAGGTAAAATACTTTCTACATTTATATCTCCTCGAGAGATTTTTATTTAATAAGGTTAAAACACCTTATGGCAACTTGTTCTGGTAAAATACTTATGAGCTCTGTATTACTAAATCTTGGTATTTCTAGACTAGCTCCCACTTATGAGACCTCAATAAAGGTCGAAACCGGTCTGGGTAGTGGCCTCTTGCCTTTAATACAACACATCATGCATCTCCCTCTTGGAGATGTGTTTTGGCATTAAGGGTAAATATAAAGATTAGTGATCAGAGATCATGCCACCTTTACCACGAGTTGCCTTGCTCTTGCACTACCTATAGGATCAGCTAGACTTGCATCACTTGCAGGCAAAAACTTGACTTATTTGTCTGTTTGGTTACTTGGGAAATGGAGTAAAACCAGGTTTAAAAATTGCTTGGTATTCTTAACATTTATTACACCCAAGGTAAAATAATTTCTACATATATATATACAGGGTGTTCGGGATAAATTTGACATATTTATAATTAATTATATTTTTCCGTAAGTTACATGTATTAACACACACTTCTCTTCATTTAAAAGTTTGGACCCTTCTTCATTCATATACAAGATGTCAGAAAGGATGGATAGCTGGAACCCACCTGAATCATGGAAGAGAATAACTTGTATCATGATGATTCGTGCCCGCCATCAAAATAAGGATATTACGACTGCTGCCCAATGCTCCCTGAATACAGTAAAAACAATCAGGCATGAACTAGAGACTTGCAATGGTGACTACGAGGATGTAGCAAGAAGAAAGATCCCTAGCAGACGATCCGATTGCGTTCGTACAGCAGAATTCCTCGCAAATCTGCAGGAACAGGTGTTGAAGAACCCTGGCATTGGAATTCGGGCTTTGTTCGTGGAGTTGCTAACTGTAGTCAAGCCCTGGATAACAAGGGTAGCCAATGGTAGGCCGTATGTATGGCAGCAGGATTCGGCCCCTTGCCACACCTCTGGGAAAAGTCAAAAATGGTTGTCTGAAAATTTCTACGACTTCACCAGTCCAAATGTTTGGCCTCCAAACTCCCCAGACCTTAACCCCATGGATTATTTTGTATGGGGCGCAGTTGAAAAAGACACCAATCGCACTTCCAGTAATACAAAAGCCCAGTTAATGGATAAAATTAAAACAGTTTTTGCGGCCCTTCCCAGGGAGACTGTAGCATCAGCTTGTTCGAGGTTCCGAAGCAGAATTGAAGCTGTGATCGATGCTAATGGTGGTTATTTTGAGTAAATCTTGTTGATAGTATTGTAATTAACTCTGCCTGTAATGTTTTTTTGTCAATTCATTAAATTTAATAGATACAAAGAAGATTTTCTTTTTCCTTACGAAACTGTCAAATTTATCCCGAACACCGTGTATATATACTGTATATATAACAATATATATAAAAATATAAGCTCTACTACTCTGGTGGGAGCCAGACAATGTCTGCTCAGGCGGGTGTGGGAATACTCACAAGCCCCCAGCGTCACTGTGTTGCTGAGAGGATCCCATTGGAGGGGCAGGTATGTGTTTGTTAAGGCTTCAGATGAAAAACCATGATTTGGGTGTGGTGAAAGCTATGCACCTAATCTGCAGTCAGAATAATCTGCCTTCTTAGAGGAAGTAGATGCTGCTTTTGACAGGGTGGCAGACGTCTAATCAGTCCTAATAATGGGTGACTTCAATGCACATGTTGGAACAGATGACCAGACATGGTGGGGAGAGGAACGGCGAGAGGACCCGAGAAGTCCATAAATTTACCTGGTACAGGGATAGAATAGAACAAAGGTCTCTGATTGACTTCTCAGCAGACCTATTTTCCTCAGTTTTGGACGTTCGTGTGAGAAGAGGGGAATAAACTGTCAACTGACCACCACCTTGTTGTGTGCACCCTACGACTTCAGAAATCAGATATTACCATCAACGCTGGTAGACCTAAGCAGCTATACTGCGTGAAATGGGAGGCATTGGAAAATATGGCTGTGAGAACGAATTTTGCACATGACATTTCCTCCAGATTCAAAGAGATTCCCAAGCATACTGCAGATGTTGAGGAGGAGTCGAAGCTGTTCAGAACAGCTGTCACTGCCTCTGCACTCTCATGCTCTGTCAGAAAGCTGCTCGGCGTGGCAACGGGCAGTGAGAAAAAAAGACACCTTGGTGGAACCAAGAAGTCCAAAAATCTGTCCGAGCAAAAGAGGAGTCCTATCTAACATAGCTTAGAGTCAGGTCACCTGAGATGCATTTGCACTATGCTGGGCACGAAGAGCTGCTGCTGAGGCAGTAAAGACAGCAAATCAGAAGGCTTGGGAATCCTTTGGAGAAAGATTAGACTCATCCTATGCAAATGCAAACAAAGTATTCTGGCAGACCATCCGCCGCCTTCGAGGGAGGAAATCGTGCACAGCAAGAGCAATTAAGGCCTCTGATGGTGCACTTTTAACAACCGAGATGGATTGTTAAAAGTGCACCACAGATGGAGGGAGTACTTTGAGTGCCCTCTTAACCCGGGTGGCCCAGCAGATGTGGTCATTCAAGAGGTGCAGATCGCGCAATGAACAGTCTCACAGCAGAAGAAGTCCATTTAGAAATAAAATCGCTAAAATCGGGCAAGGCTGCTGGCAATGATGAAATTCGGTCCGAAATGCTAAAAGCCTTAAATCGAGACAGTGTTCTCTGGCTGACTCGAGTGTGTCGGGCTGCTTAGATATCTGAGCGAGCACCAAAGCAATGGCAGACAAGCATAATAATACCAGTCTTCAAGAAGGGAGACCAGAAGATTGCAGTAACTATCGTGGCATCTCTCTGTTCAGCCTGCCTGGGAAAGTGTATGCTAGGTGCTTGGAAAGCCAGTACAGGAGCATAGTTGAGTCAGTTCCAGGAAGAACAATGTGGCTTTCGTCCTGGTAGAAGCTCAACTGACCAAACCTTCACTATAAAGCAAGTCTTTGAGACATCTTGGGAATATGCCAAGAATGTCTACAGATATTTTGTGGACTTGGAGAAGGCATATGGCCTAGTTCCTCGGGATAAGCTTTGGCAATTAGTACAGGAGTATGGGGTGGATGGCCAACTATTATCTGCCATCAAGTCCCTCTATGAAAGTCCAGAGTTTTGTGTCAGGGTAAACAGCATAAAGTCTGAACCTTTCACAGTCTCTGTTGGCCTCCGCCAAGGGTGTGATCTGTCACTCCTCCTTTTCATAATATTTATGGACTGGATTGATAGGCACAGCCGAGGCAGTGCGTGTGTCAGAATTGTAAGATGTGGCATTGGACGTCTGCTTTTTGCAGATGACCTAGTTCTGCTAATCTCTTCCAAAGATGACCTCCAGCGGACCCTGGATAGGTTTATAGCTGTTTGTGCAGACGCCTGAATGAAGATCAGTGTGGCCAAAACTGAAACATTTGTGGTCTCAATACAACCATCCCAGTGCAGTCTACATGTATATGGAGTCCCAATGAGATAAGTGGAGAAGTTTAAATACCTTCGGTCCATATTCACGAATGATGGAAAATGGGACGGAGAGCTAGATACACGAATTGGCTTAGCAAGCTGAATATTGCGGGAGCTTGGCCGTTCGGTAGTATTGAAGCGGGAGTTAAGCCAGAAGGCAAAGCTGCTGTCTTTAATGCAGTCTGTGCCCCCATCCTCACATATGGTCATGAGAGTTGGGTAATGACCGAAAGAATGCAGACACGAATCCAAGCGGCTGAAATGAGGTTCCTTCGAGGGGTTGCGGGGCTGACAAGATTCGACAGAATCAGAAGCTCTGCAATTCGGGAAACCCTCAATACTCAACCACTGCTTCTCCTTGTTGAGAGATCACAGTTACGTTGGTACGAGCACCTGGTCAGAATGCCACAAGAGAGGCTCCCTCAGCAGGCCCTCTTTGCCACGAGGAAGGCCAAGGACTCGATGGATAGATTATATTCAAAACTTTGGGTGGACACGTTTGTGAATCCCAATAGAACACCTGAGCTTGATGGCAGAGGATCGTGAACATTGGTAGTTCCTCTTTCAGCTGTTGCCCCCACAACCCAATTAGGAAAGATGGGTCTTTGAAGATGTATGTATGAATATCTTTAAAATAATATATACCCAAGGTAAAAAACTTTCTACACACATATACAAGGTGTTCGGGATAAATTTGACATATTTATAATTAATTATATTTTTCCGTAAGTTACATGTATTAACACACACTTCTCTTCATTTAAAAGTTTGGACCCTTCTTCATTCACATACAAGATGTCAGAAAGGATGGATAGCTGGAACCCACCTGAATCATGGAAGAGAATAACTTGTATCATGATGATTCGTGCCCGCCATCAAAATAAGGATATTACGACTGCTGCCCAATGCTCCCTGAATACAGTAAAAACAATCAGGCATGAACTAGAGACTTGCAATGGTGACTACGAGGATGTAGCAAGAAGAAAGATCCCTAGCAGACGATCTGATTGCGTTCGTACAGCAGAATTCCTCGCAAATCTGCAGGAACAGGTGTTGAAGAACCCTGGCATTGGAATTCGGGCTTTGTTCGTGGAGTTGCTAACTGTAGTCAAGCCCTGGATAACAAGGGTAGCCAATGGTAGGCCGTATGTATGGCAGCAGGATTCGGCCCCTTGCCACACCTCTGGGAAAAGTCAAAAATGGTTGTCTGAAAATTTCTACGACTTCACCAGTCCAAATGTTTGGCCTCCAAACTCCCCAGACCTTAACCCCATGGATTATTTTGTATGGGGCGCAGTTGAAAAAGACACCAATCGCACTTCCAGTAATACAAAAGCCCAGTTAATGGATAAAATTAAAACAGTTTTTGCGGCCCTTCCCAGGGAGACTGTAGCATCAGCTTGTTCGAGGTTCCGAAGCAGAATTGAAGCTGTGATCGATGCTAATGGTGGTTATTTTGAGTAAATCTTGTTGATAGTATTGTAATTAACTCTGCCTGTAATGTTTTTTTGTCAATTCATTAAATTTAATAGATACAAAGAAGATTTTCTTTTTCCTTACGAATCTGTCAAATTTATCCCGAACACCCTGTATATATATATATATATATATATATATATATATATATATTATAAACTTTCTACACACACACACACACACACACACATGTGTGTGTGTGTGTATTATGTTAAAGATACCAAGCAATTTTATAAGCTAGGTTTATAATTATTTTTCAAAAGTAAGCAAACAGACAAGTAAGTCAAGTTTCCGGCTGCACGTAGTGCAATACTGAGGCAACTCGTTCACCCACCTTTACCCCGAGTTTCCTCAGTATTGCTCTACGTGCAGCCGGAAACTTGACTTACTTGTCTGTTTGCTTGCTTGTGAAAAATGATTAAAAACCTAGCTTATAAAATTGCTTGGTATCTTTAATATATATATATATATATATATATATATATATATATATATAATTAAAAATTATTAACGGACAAACACCGAGAAAAATACAAGATATTTAACGAAGTTTCATACTAGTTTCATCGGAATGCCGACTTCGTCAGTGAATTTAGTATCATGGAGAAAATAACATCTTAAATATATATTTGTGCTTTAGATAAAAAAAAAAATACAGTTTAGAACAATTACTAGTGGTGTTTGAAATTGAGACATGAGATCTGCTTGTCTACTCCCGTCTGTTCGGGAATTTTATATCTGTTTCTGATTTTAAAGATGTATCTGAAATTTATATATATATATATATATATATATATATATATATATATATATATATATATATATATATATATATAAATTTCAGCTACATCTTTAAAATCAGAAACAGATATAAAATGTCCTAACAAAAGGGAGTTAAACAAGGAGATGTCATTTCACCAAAATTATTTACAGCAGCCCTAAAATAAAAGCCTTCGTAGCACAGTCGGTATAAATGAAGCTTTTTGGCTGGAAGACCTGGGTTCGATTATTCGTTCATGATATGAGGATCCTTTATCTGGTATCTTTATACCAAAAGTGAGTGAGCCTGTCTCATACGGAGGTAGAGGGTTTTTTTTTTATCTCGGAAACTCATGTTTTTCGTCCATCAGAATATGCAAACCAGTCGGTAGAATACACGGAATTCAGAGACAATAATACTTGGAGGCAAAGGGGTAACCGCCTTGTTCTTGTATTACGGTTAGGAAATCCAAGGATACTTGGAAGGCCGTGAGTGCTTAAGTGCCTGTTAGAGTCATTGATGGATGATGGATGATGGATCAATTCTAAAATTGAGGAATAATGGAAAATTGGAAAGAACTAAACCACCTAAGACTCGCTGATGACATTTTCCTTTTATGAAGCTCTGCAGAGGAACTTCACGAAATGATCGCTGAATGGAATGCAGAAAATAAAAAGTCCGCATCAGATATATACGAGAGAGATCAACCAAGGAGTCCGACAAGGATGCCCCATTTCAGGAACACTTTTTAATATTTATATAAATGAAATAATAATAAAATGGAGATAGTACGGAATGATAATATCATCAGAAAAATCAAACATGATGGCCTCTAAGGGACGATATCAAGTAAGAACTAAAATAGTAATAGATAACAAGATTTTAGAACAAATGAATTCATTTAACTACTTAGGATGGATGATTACGTATGAAAATGAAAAAGAGATAAAGGTAGAAATTGCAAAATATGTAAGAATAACAGGTGTAAGTAACTCTATATTTAAACCAAACCTAGTTCAAAAACAAACCTGACTAAAAGTATACAATACATTAGCCCTACCAGTCTTAATGTATGGAAGTGAAATCTGGACAATAAAACAAAAAGACAAACAAAGATTAACAATAGCAGAAATGAAGTTTATGAGAAAAACTGCAAAGTATACCCTATTTGATCACAAAAGAAACGAAGATATTATGAAAGAATTAAACCAAGAACCAGTAATTGAAAAAATTAAAAAATATAAACATAAATGGATGGAACACGTTCAAAGAATGAAAACAGAAAGATTACCAAAGCAAGCCTTAAATAGCAAAGCACTAGGAAAAAAGCAAACTAGGGAGTCCTCTGAAGAGTTTCAACAATTACTTCGAAGGCAAGAACAGGCCTCTCTATTCATAAATTCTTGATAATCATGATGATGATGATGATGAAATATAAACAAGGAAAAAGAAAAATAATGTATAATAAACGCAGTACCAAAGCGCCAGTACAAATGGAACAGGAAATTGATAAAGTAACTTCCTACGCTTACTTAAGATGAAAGATCACAGAAGAAGGTGACTGCAAAGAATAAATTATACGTAGATTCCCTCTTGGTTTGGAAAACACCTTGGAAAACACCGAGAAGCACTGAAAGGAAACATCTGTCTTAAAAGACAAATATTCGACATTTGTACACACGTGTCATGACATGTGGAAGTGAATCATGGACGTGGAGTTAAAACTGATCAAATGTTGAGAATTACTCAAAAGAAAATGTAAATATCATTATTCGGAATTACCATTCTAATTAGAAAGCACGATACTTAGAATAAAGCTCAGACTACGATGAATGACATTATATCATCGATTAAAATAGTCAAATGTCAACGAGCAGGTCAGAGAAGTAAAACTCAAGAATAGGCAAAATTCATTTCAGAATCGTATCCTAGAGATGGTAAAAGAACTACAGAAGACCAATGAAACGGTGGTTAGATGACATTGAAGAGATGGTAAGAACTCGGTGGCATAGAAAGCTCATAATAGGAATAAATGGAGACCTTGGGAGGACTTCGTACAGAAGTGTACAGGAAATGGTTGATGATGACGATTAACATTTTTGAGTGAGTAGTTTACTTTGGTTGTGCTTACGTAACACCAGATAGTTACTTATGCCCCAACGCAACCTCAATTTGAGAACGTGGGCTACAGGAAATTCCACACCATTCTAGATGTAAGATGACCAAATGATCTCTGTCGCTAAGGTATCGTTTCTTCTCGCCAACAGACAACAACACAAGAAAATAAAAATATGATACAATGACCACCTTGAGTTTGGACATATCCGAAGTGATAATTCTCTAACTATCGCCAGAACGAGCAACGTAAAAAGCCCTTACATAATTTCAATCTTTTTAGATGAGGTTTGAACTCAATCCCACATTATGCAATCGCCATTGTGGGTGGAAATTCTGGAGTTCAAATAGGAAGCTATCGAGTCGCCAATATTAGAAGCAAATTTCTTCTGTGGGGTACCAATGCGTTAGTATCCTGGTGGGAGTTCCTGCTAATGCAATGTCCCAAATTATAATTGACTGTGTTCGTTAGAGCAAGCTTAAATCTCAATAAAATAGTTTAATATTTCTTTAACGAAAACAGTCGAATAACATTTGTGGGATTTAGCTAAAATATTACTTACGGATTTTTGTTACAAATAGTAACTGCAGGCAAATCCACTAATTTTGGAAAATCAGTCTGAATGGTGAGAGAAGTGGGGTACTGCAGGTATTCTTCTAAGAACCGACAGGCTTGGTAAACAAATCCTGACAAGCAGATGAAGCAGATCAAGTATTTTGTTGTTTTTTCATATATCTGTAGCCACTTCTCTTCTTCTACGTCTTCCTTTCTTATATGTCTTCGGGGATTTCCCTGAATATGGTTCTCGCAGTGCTGAAAGATACAGTAGAATAATTATAATCATATGACGATTTATCCTTCACTGTCCACAAGCTCGTAATGCGGCTGTTCCATTACTACTGTTGGAACAGCCGCAAATGATGTTACAAACTTAAATAAACTAAATAAACTAATAAAAGATGATTTAATTTTCTTTTCTCTACGGTAGAGTGCAAGTCTAACCTATATAGCATAAATGTAAAGAAAAAATAATTTATCATAGACAGGATATATTCTTATGTTTTACGAGTCTATATCGTACACTAGACTACGATGCCTTATCTCCCGTTTTAAGTGTTGCATCGAAGCTGTTGAGAACAGTGCAGAACTGATTTACCTTCATTAGGTCATTACATGAGTTGATTTAGTTCTTCATATAACACTGGAAGTTTTGATATTCCATATATTTTCCATTTATTATCACCACAAATAAATTAATAGAATATCATGAAACTACCTCAAAATAATAATTACCCTTTCGTTCATTCCTAGAACAATTTTATGGAAATTTTCTTCTGTTTAACTCTCCACTGCGAGCTTTGAACAGTCAGCCAAATTGTAGTCTGATATATTAGGTGTTTCTAGTTTCGGGGCAGCCTAAACGAGACCCAAAACACAGAAGGGACAACTAGAAGCCATCATTGTTTCACGTGAGTGATAAAGACCGCATCATAATTCAAGTTGCAAAAGTAGCAAGGTAAGTTGTTTGGCGCATGCTCCAATTGTTACGTGGTTAACAAACGAAGCCTTTCATTGGCATTGATTGCGGCAGAGCACTGGCAAATGACATATTTATGTATTCCGACGTTCACCTGATACATTTGTAAAGGATGACAGTATTCCGCTTCAAAATTATTATTTCAAACCTTTAAAGTCATACATTGTGTAAAACTGCAACATATGACTTCAGTTTTGATTTCGACTTTCATTCCTCCTGTTGTTACTGAGTGACAGTGAGTATCACTAGTAATAACTTTAGCCTGATGCAATTACTAAAACTATTGCTTAACAGTGATTTTGAATTGAAAGCTGCTCTCTTTTATTCTTTCGCCATGGCGATGTCTCAGATCTAATTAAATTCCCTTCTCTTCTTAATTTCATTATCTTAGTGATGCGTAATTACACGTTTGAGAATTTTCATAATCTGTCGTTGGGTCTCCCACTTCACAGCTCATTCGAGGCATGGAGTGGCTAGAAAAATCTCCATAGTTTGTCTGTAGAGGTGGGGGGTGTTCCTTATTTTCATTACCCTTACCCCCATCCACTGCATTAAGGTGCGAAAGGTTTGCAACATTTGAATTTTTTAAATTGTTCGCGCGAATGAAATAAAGAGTGAATTTTTTTTTCTTTGCTACTAAAAGCAACACGGATTTCGTCGCATTTCCTTCGCATAACTAGAAGAGTAAAATTAATTTTTGTTCCGTTCCATGAATACTGTTAAAAGTACTTAAAGTATTCCGTTACTTTTCATATCATTCGAATGGATTTTACATGTTTACTTTCTCTGTTTCAATTAAATTTGTAATAAGCTCTCTCTCTCTCTCTCTCTCTCTAAAGGTGTCTACAAAAACAGAACGCATTTTTCATTATATATATATATATATATATATATATATATAATTTGAAATATATATATTGTTGAAATATATATATATATATATATATATTTCAACAACAAAAAAAATCCCCCACTTCCGAAGTATCCGGAGACTTCCTTCGGCTACCGCAGGCAAAAAAAAAACATAAAATAAAATAAAACATGCAAACGTTGTAAGTCTTCCTTCCTCATTGCCTATATTGGGCGTTATACTATTTACAGGAAAACAGAATCAGAAGATATGTTGGAATTTTTCTCTTTTCTTCCAATTTATCATCTTCAGAGTTTTTTCTCTTTGTTTTCACTAAATTGTTTTGTCTTGGGTTAATGACACTCAACTGTCGTTTGCTTTAGCTTATCCTTCCAGTTTCACTTATAAACTTGCTTGTTTCGTTTTCACGTTATTGTGAACCCACTCTATTTCAAGTAGCATGTTTTTAAAGGTGAGATCATTTCCCCTGTTCTATGTCCATCTGCCATTCTGTTTCTTCTTTTTACTTAATTTGAATTCTTGAAATAAAATACAAATGAATATTTCCTCTTTATCCAAATACTATTTCATGTCACCATTTAAAATATTATCAGTAAGGTGAAGGAAATGTCAATAAAATTACGACTTGCTTACTGAAGTTCTTTACATGTTTACATTTGTAAGAAAACAAAAAACGATTTAATTTGAATTGCACCTGTAAATTGAACATATTGAAAGAGGTAGATAATCGTTTGTTTTTTCGAATGCATTTCAAAAATTGTAATCTGTGTTGGTATATTTTCTGGCATCAACCATTTTACTAAGTCATCCAGTGTTTACGAAAAGAAATCTGCAAAATATAAATGTAAAATGTAGAACTACATTAGAGAAAGCGAATATAAGTATTTAGTTTCGTAAAGTGAAACAGAAATCTTTTGTGTTGTTTTTAAGTAAACTTCTGAAGTTTTGTGCTTTAATAGGACTGCTTCAAAATATGTAGAATGGTTTCTACATATTTATAAACGTACTTATAAATATGTAGAATTTTGACCTACATGATTTAAAATATTAAAGTTTTGTTTTTCTCATTTCTAGGATTTCTCATAAATTTGAACCTAAAACTGAAATTTAGATTTACCAACTTGGTGTTCTCATACCATGATGGAGTTTATTACTTTGTTTTGCTTTATTTGAAACAATACTGCGCAAGTGATCATAAATAAACAGAAAATTTTAAATCAAATCAATCAGATCTGCATTATTATTTCAGAAGAGATGCGCAGAGTCCGCCCGTCTCGATTTCAGGTATCTCATGAAAATTCTGTCAATTCTCCAAACAAATCGGAAGAGAAGGATGGTCCACAAGAACAATGCTTAGACCGTAGGAGTTCTTGGGCCTTCTTGAAGAAGTTACGGCGTTTCATCTTCTGCTTGTGTCTGGTAGGATTTGTTTATCAATCGGTCAAGTTCTTCAAGTTGTATTTTAGTTATCCGACTGTTCTCGATATACAGATGAAGTTTCCTTCGGAAATCGCTGCACCTGCCATTACTCTCTGCAACAAAAATGCGTGAGTATTCTTGTAGTTATTCTTTCCCCTTTGTGATTGTAACTGCAGTGTTCATTTATAACTCGTAAAAATATCGTGCTCTCTATTATGTGTTTTTTGAACATATGAGATTCATGTTTTTGTCTTCTTAATCGCATGCATACCTATTCACTTACAAATACCTAATTTCCATTATTACGTTTTTAAATCGCTGTATCGAGCTGCAAGTTTTGAATCCATCGCTGTATCGAAAATACAGACATTTCATATGATCAATTTTAAGTTCCTGCTTTCCCTTTTTTTTTTGATCCATCGCGACTGCAATTTTAGAAGAGGAAGAATTTTATTTTTAATGATGGTTGTTTCATTGATGCCTGCGTCATAAAATTTAACCAACTTACAGAATACAAAAGTATGCAAGACATAAATCTAAAACAAAAAAGGAGATAAAAGATTTCTACAAGATGTCAACTGTATAAATATCATCGCGTTGAAACTGAACTGTGGATCTGAGGTGTGGCATTTTAATCCATGTGATATTCATTTCCTGGGATCAATTTTATCTCTTGCACTGTTGGCATCAAACTCGCCATTTCTGCTTTGTCTTCGTATTGAAAATGAATTCATTCATGTCACTGCTGTCCCTAATAAACTTACTTTCTGTTTATGTGTGTGTGTGTGTGTGTAAACAGAAGGGAATCAGAAACTGTTGACATAATATATAAACTCAAGTAGCGAAGAAATTAATCCAAACACTAACATTCTAAAGAGAAATTTAGTTTTTCGCAAAAAATAAGCGCAAAATTTAAATTCACAATTAAATTCAATTCCAACTTTGCTTAATATTTTGTATGTGCTCCTATGTCCAATAATTCGCGTAGGCGGGGACTACCAACGTAGAACACATTATTTTTCTCATTTCTGCATCTCAAAACCATGCTTTTAGAATGGATTGTATTAAGTTATCCTTTGTACTGCAATTTATTTTTCCAAGTCTGTTTTTCACTGGCCCATTGAATTTCTATTGGATTAATATCCAAAGGGTTACTTCGGCACTGAATAAATTGGATGATATGATTTTTGAAGGACTCTTTCAATTCGTATGAAGTGTGGCATCGAGCGAGATCCTGTTGGAAGATGAGGTCAATGTTTTTCTGGATCTGTAGGACCCACAGATCAACAGGCGCAAGTGATCCTGGAACATTATGTGTAAAGCAACCCCAAAACATATTTCTAGCTGGGTGTTCACCCACCCACCTTGTTGAAGGTGGGCGTGAGAAGTTATCGTAACTACCGTGCGATCATAAGATACTCGCTCTCCATGGACAAAGAAGTGGCTTTCTTGGGATACTCTGACTTTTTACAATTCTCAACAGTCCAATCTTTATACATTTTTGGCACCGTAAGCCTATTTTTCTGCGAAGCCTTCATCAACACTTGTTTCTTTTTTGATCTTGGACAGTACTCCCTGCTTCCAACGGTCTTCGAAGTGCTTTCATGTCAGAAACGTTACTCTCACTAGAGGCCAAGTTTCTATTTAAGATTATGGCAGACAATCTTGGATTAATTTTTCATTTCCTAACTAAGAAACGATCTTAAATAAGTGCAGTTTCCTTTTTAGTTGTCTCAGGGGAAAGGTATATGTCTCCCTAAACCCTTTAAAATTGCACTAACAGAACCCAAACCTACACCACACACATTTCCAATATGCCTTTCGGTGACAGAAACCATGTGCTCGAAAGAGTACATGTTTTGAGCGCTTTCTTGGAGATGCTATCCATTCTACATAAAGACAGTTTCAGGATACAGCACTCAACCAAAACGGTGAACAAAAACGTTAACTGTTTCATTGAGTGAACTGCAAAAAATGATTGTGAACTGAAACAATAATAAAACATGAAACGTTGGCTCTTTAGATTATATATCGAGAGAAACTATTTATGAAAGTTTATTTTATTTACGGTTTCGATTTTCAGCAACCTGACCAAACATAAATAACAACTATTATTAAAAGAATAAATGAAGGTAATTAGTATGTTGATATTTTTGTCTCGAAACGGATGTAACAGTAATAACTAACACTGGGTTTATAAGTGGTAATAGTTGTTTATTTAAACCTACCTGTTTTGCTATACAGGGTGTTCGGGATAAATTTGACAGTTTCGTAAGGAAAAAGAAAATCTTCTTTGTATCTATTAAATTTAATGAATTGACAAAAAAATATTACAGGCAGAGTTAATTACAATACTATCAACAAGATTTACTCAAAATAACCACCATTAGCATCGATCACAGCTTCAATTCTGCTTCGGAACCTCGAACAAGCTGATGCTACAGTCTCCCTGGGAAGGGCCGCAAAAACTGTTTTAATTTTATCCATTAACTGGGCTTTTGTATTACTGGAAGTGCGATTGGTGTCTTTTTCAACTGCGCCCCATACAAAATAATCCATGGGGTTAAGGTCTGGGGAGTTTGGAGGCCAAACATTTGGACTGGTGAAGTCGTAGAAATTTTCAGACAACCATTTTTGACTTTTCCCAGAGGTGTGGCAAGGGGCCGAATCCTGCTGCCATACATACGGCCTACCATTGGCTACCCTTGTTATCCAGGGCTTGACTACAGTTAGCAACTCCACGAACAAAGCCCGAATTCAAATGCCAGGGTTCTTCAACACCTGTTCCTGCAGATTTGCGAGGAATTCTGCTGTACGAACGCAATCAGATCGTCTGCTAGGGATCTTTCTTCTTGCTACATCCTCGTAGTCACCATTGCAAGTCTCTAGTTCATGCCTGATTGTTTTTACTGTATTCAGGGAGCATTGGGCAGCAGTCGTAATATCCTTATTTTGATGGCGGGCACGAATCATCATGATACAAGTTATTCTCTTCCATGATTCAGGTGGGTTCCAGCTATCCATCCTTTCTGACATCTTGTATATGAATGAAGAAGGGTCCAAACGTTTAAATGAAGAGAAGTGTGTGTTAATACATGTAACTTACGGAAAAATATAATTAATTATAAATATGTCAAATTTATCCCGAACACCCTGTATATGCTAGTGGCTTAGGAAGTGTGGGTTAGGAAGAACAAACAAATATACAATAATCGGTAAATACGATCATTGCATAACTAAAAACCGAATATCTAGGAAACGTACACAAAAATAAAAGTTAAAACAGAAACTCGCGGAACATGGAAACTCGCGTGTGTCAGTCATTGTTCAGGAGGTGCACGATAATTTGCAGAAATATTATAGGCCGATGCTTTGGAAGATCTAAAACGTAACTTGCAAATGTCTCGTAAAATTATTCCATGGTTTCTCCTGAGAGTTGTTTTTAGTGGATTACCATCGTAGCCTCATTGATGTTGCGGGCACTGAATTTGTCTTCTATGTACAGCATGGAGCTCTTGTTGTGTAGCGTGGAAGAAATGGAATGCCAGTTCTGAACTGTTTTCTCGACTGACATCTCCAATATCACCATTTCGCTTTATTTCTACATTTCTCGATGTTTGTCCTATATAAGTAAGGCCACATGAACATGGAATACGTAAACTCCAGGATGTTTGTTGAAAGGGTTGTGAAACTTACGCTAGCATAACAGAGTTCGTATTGTCATATGGGTTTGAAGGTCACTCTTATGTCGACAGGAAATTGACGATTTTTAGAGAAATTCTGCCAATAAAAGGGATGAAAACCGAGGCTTTGTAATGAATGTCATGGATATGTTGTGGAGAGGGATTAGAGAATTCTTTGGAATTCTCTAATTTTTAGAATTAGAGAATTCTAAAAAAAGGAACAAAGTATTCTTTGTTCCTTTTTTTAGAACACCAATTGCTAACCAATAATTGGAAAATAGATTGTAATTCTTCTCTTAGTGTTCCTTCATCTCTTAACAGAGAATTTCCCCTTTTCCAGCGTATGTACAATAACTATTTTTTATGAAATATGGTGTGCAACGAAGAGAAATGTAGATAACGACCTGTATGAGTTGGCTTGCTGTACACACCAATAAAAATGCCTCCGTCTGTTTTTTTCGAAATCAAAACGTGTAGAAAAGGAAAATTTCCTTCATTTTCACGTTCTAAAGTGAATTTGAATTTTATGGCAGAAGGAGATAATCTATGAAAGAAAATCCTTACCTCAACCAAACTGTGGGTCCATAGTATGAGTATGTCGTCTACATATCTCCACCAAAGCGATTATTTCGGGTATGTAGATAACAAGACATCTTTTTCGACGTTTTCCATTAATAAGTTCCCACAGAGAGGAGATAGCGGGCTTCCCATTTCAAGCCTAAATAATGATTTGTAAGTTTTCCTATCCCAGTTGAGACATTGTTTAAATAGTTGAGAGATGTTTAGAGGGAAGAGGTTATCTATAACTGCCATTACTTTGTCCATATGAGCATTTGTGGACAAGGATACAATATCCAGACTAAGATAGAATGTCTAGTACTGTCAATGCACTGTTGGGATAGGGAAATGGGAAACCCCTATGATTTCAAATAATATAGTTTTTCTTCTTGTTACAGGGTCAACAGAACTGCGTTTTGCGAAATGAAGCCTGACCTGTGTCACTTTGCACCCGGAAATTTTTGTTCCGTTTACAGAATGCTTTGTCCAGGTGGAGTGCTACCCGAAGGGCACGAAAAGGTAACAATTGTGATTAAATCCACAAAATCATAAAATTAAGTAAAAAAAAAAAGAATAATACCTCTCCTTTTACATACAATATTTGCACTACAATAACAGGCTTATTATTTTATTGACACAAGGATCTAATTGGGCATATACTCCGATGAAGAATTAGATAAATGTTACGCAAAAACAGATACAATAAAATTTACGTGTGCAAAATAAAATAATGGATTCTTTTCGTTTAATGAATTCATCCTTAAACCGCGAAATTAACCTGTCTCAGCTCTTCTGTTTATCATATTCTTCTGGTAGGACTGCATTTACAAGAACATTCATTCTACAGCACTCATTGCACCTCCCTGAACAAAAATTCGAAATTGTGAAGATCGTTGCAAACAGAAAGCAATCGCCTGTTCTATACATTAGAATTACGAAGCAGTAAAGAAAAGAACACTTTATTCGCGTTTAAATTCCAACGCATCATAGTTAATCACTCACCTACTAATAGGTCATAATATATCACGATAATTTCCATTCCTTACATCAACACATTTCAGAACACATCCAATACATGTTTTAATTGATTTCCAGACTAATTTCAATCCAACAACAAATCTTCCTTCTGTTTATTCCTTCGTTAAACATAATAAGCTCATTTCGTATGGCACCAGTTTCCACCTTCCTACACTCTTCCCTATTTTGGTCATTGGAAAAAGGTGTATATGCAGGGCTCGAGAAACTAAGAAAACCCTTTCTCGCCACACACACACACACACACACACACAAACTACTCGCCAGAGACCCTTCGTTTTAAGTAGATTTTGCCATGTAGCAAAATCAAGATCTACTTGCCACTGCCCAGCGGAAGAGCCATTTCTCTATATATGAAAAAATTTAAAAAAAATAATATACAGTGTGTGTGTGTATATATATATATATATATATAGATATAATATATATATATATATATATATATATATATATATATATATATATATAAATATAAATATAAATATATATATATATATATATATAATATATTTAATTAAATGTATATATATATATATATATATATATATTTGTATATACTGACTATAACCGAGACTAGAATAACAATTAAATTTATTCTAGTTTTTATTATTATTTTTTATTATATTATTATTATATTATTATAATATAATATATTAAAATATATTATATTAATATATTAAATAATTTTAATTTTAATTATTTTTAATTTATAATTAAATATTATATAATTAAAATTAAAAAAATTAAATAATAATTTTAATTAAATATATTATAATAAAATATATTAAAATATAATATATTGTTATATATTTTATTTTTAATTGTTATTCTAAAGCTATACAATTATGAAGTTATAATATTCGACTGCAAATTACAGTTATTATGAACTTGAGCTATAGTCCGTGTTAAAGTTCTATTGTTGTACACTTGTGCGTGTGTGGAATCACGCGATCTCCAGTATCTGATAGTAGAGCTGAAAGAGTCAGGCAAATTATAGCTGAGATTATTGTTCATGTAAAGAGGGTCTAAGGTGATTTCTTTTGACTGGACAATGCGGCGTTCTACCTCATCGTATTTGCTAGTTATTTGGGGGGGGGGGGGAGGGTTTGCCTGAGGAGAGACAGAATTTAATGATTTCCACGATGTCGCGTCGCACACTTGTGAAGCAAAATCACTGAAGGGTGATTGATTTCAGAAATTGCAGAGGTAGTTTCTCCCACCGTCTCCCCCCCCCCTCCTCTCTCTCTCTCTCTCTCTCTAAGGGACTACACGAAATAATCTTTCCTCAATGAGAGTGTGGGGATATTACGTACTGATCAGTCTCTCGATACTGTTTAAAGCATTCTTACTTTAATTTGAGTGTTGTTTATATTCAAATACGAACACACGGAATACGAGGAAATGAAAGGCATTAATCAAAATGGTCGTCATAGAAAAGTTTTTCACATCTGACAAGGTTGCAAAAACGATTCAGTAAATTTCAACTAAATTAAACCAGCTCATCAAGTAGCTTCCTTTTCATTAATACCTGAATAACTTTTGCTTTTATCATTTCCTTTATTTGTCTTGGGATAATATTCATAAATTGCGGGTGTACAAAGCCTCCTTCTGATTAAGAAAGTTGAAAGAAAGATTTCCTGCTTAGAAAATCTAATGTAATTCAGAAGTTTTTAAGGACACTGGTGTCCTTAAAAACGGTGATTCGATTCCAAATGTAGAATAAATGATTAAGATGCTGTTAGCTTTGGATTAAATCTACTTTTCAGGTCTGTACTTGTCATGTTTGAGAGGAGTGTGCTCTTCTGTAGAAAGTGTTGCAATTATTGTGTATTTAATAATGTTCATAACTGGCACTTTTACATAACTTTGAAGTGCTAATTATGTGCATTATGAATACCCAAAGACAATATTCGATGCAATGTCTTCTACGTAAAATCAATGCTTGTTATGTTAAATACGCAAACATTAAAACTGCTGTTTATGTTGATAATAAACCAATAATAATAATAATAATAATAATAATATTTTTTTTACATTTTTTTATTGATTTGTTAAAATATTTACACGTACAATAAACATCTTGAGTGACATTGCAACTTATAGTTTTACAGAATTCAGCTCTGATTGCTACCTTTTCTACATTGGATTTCAATTAAAATGTTTAAAAATACTTTTTGCCTCTGTATTATGTATTTACAACACATGTTCTTCTAATATTTACAATAAAGATTATACAGAATTTTTGAATATAGAATATACGTAATAATAATAATAATAATAATAATAATAATAATAATAATAATAATAATAATAATTTATTTATTTATTTATTATTTTTTTTATGTGTCAGATAAATTGCATACATAGATTCTGTAATAATTACATAATATTTATAGCCCATTACAATTGTGAATAACAGATACTTGCAAGTTAATAATTTTCTTCCTGGAAGCTTAGCAGAGCTTATCTGAGAAAGATAATAGATGACAGAGGGTGGTGGTTTCATGGTCATGTTCCTATACTGGTCACAAGCCAGGTATTGATTTTACTGTTTGTTGATACGTGCTTGGAAGACTTTAACTGCTATTACAGTTTAACTTTTTTTTTTCTTCTTTTTTTGTGCAAAGAGGGTAGGGTTTACACATGGAGTGTTTATTTCTTTGTGTTCTTGTAGTGATGGTTTTTGATACGGGGTTTGTCATAGGTTTATGTGTGTGTGCGTGTGTGGGGAGTGGGAGAGAGAAACAGGAATTGCTCTAATTTTCATTCTCCCTATAATATTTATACAGCGCCTGTTTCAGCTCTCTGTATGTTCCTAGGTTTCTGTTGTTGAACGGCAGTTTGTTTATTCATGGCAGGTATGTAGAAGTTTCGGGTGGCTTTGCCGTGCTGATTGTTGTACTTATATGTTATGTAGTTTGTTGACTGTGGTCTTGTTATTTGATATGTTGTTCTGGTTACTCTATATGTTGGGCTGTAGTAATGTTTTAACATGACTGTGTAGTGGCGTAAGTGTTTCACCTTAAATATTTTGTGTTTTGTCCATGCTTGCTGCATAAGAGTGAGTTGTTCCCAGAATATCAGTTTTACCATTTTATCTTGCAACCATTGTAACCTGTTAAGTCTGTAGTCTGCGCAGAATGCGTATGATGTGATTGCGTATCTTAAAATGTTTTCACATAATGCTTTATAGATTAGTATTTTTATGTGGGTTGGGGCAATGTCTTTTAATCTGTACAGTTTGCTTGCTATTATTCTAAGCTTGGTATGTAGGTAGTATGTATGGCTATTCCAACTTTGATCAGCATCGAAGTGAAGTCCAAGGTAGCATGTTGTTTTCACCTTTGCGATGGTTGTGATTTTAGGTTCTACACTTTGTGTATAGGAGGATGAATGTTGGATAGTGAGATATTTAGTTTCTATGGGCAGGGTTTGGGCGTTTTTGAATACCATCAGCATTGTTTTCCCTGGGTTTATATATATGCCGTTTTCGGTTAACCAGTTAGTGATTTGATTGATGTCGTGTTGGATATTTGTGTAAGCGATATTTGCATTGTTGTGAATGGATACTATGGCCGTGTCGTCTGCGTACTGGAAGATTTTAATTTTTAGGGGGAGTTGGCTTATGTCGTGTGTGTGTATATGTTAAATTGAATGAGAGATAGGACAGCTCCTTGCTGTACTCCACAGTTTACATGTACCACTTTGCTGTATGCTGATCCTATACGTGTGGTGTGCTTTCTGTTTTTTGTGTATACTTTAAACCACTGGAGTAGACGACTTCCAATTCCGATATGGGTTAGTTTCGTTAACAAAGTTTTGTGTGTTAGTGTGTCAAATGCTTTTGTTAGGTCAATGAATACCACTAATGTTATTCTGTTTTTATCCAATGCAGCATTTATTACATCTGTGAAATCTTCCAGGAGTGTTGCCATTCCTTTATTTTTTTGAAAGCCATATTGTATTTTGGGTATGATTTGAAATTTTTCAACGTATGTTTAGAGTTTCTGATGCACGATACGCTCCATGATTTGGTTGATTACAGACAGCGTGGCGATGGGTCTGTAATTACTTATAATGTTTTTTTTTTTCCTGTTTGTGTATGGGTGTGATTAATGCAGTCTTCAGTGTTTCAGGTATGTGTCCCGTTTCGAATATTTTATTTAACAGTTTTTGAATAACTGGAAGTAGGTTGGTTGAGTGTTTCTTAATGTCTTTTGGTCTGATTCTGTCTATCCCAGGTCCTTTGTTAGAGTTAATTTGTTGAATTGCCAGTGATAGTTCTTCTTTTGTTACTGTGGGGAATCACATCGACTGGGTTGCTCGTTGACCTAGTGGAGAATGTTCGTTTGTGTGAGGAACGGTTGTTTCTTGTAGCTTTTGGGCAGAGTTCACGAAATGCTGATTAAATTTGGTTGCCAGTTGTTTGAGGGATTTGTGGTCGCAGGCAAAGCTGTGGTTTATTGTTTCTGAGGCAGTGGTTCTGTGTATATTGTCCAGCATTTCATTAATCAGGTGCCAGGTTTCCTTTATGTCATTCTGTGCTGTTGTTAATTTGTTGCTGTAATAGTTTCTTTTTGCCGTTCGAATCTGGGTTGTTAGGAGATTCCGTTTTCTTTTGTATTCAGTTTTTAAAGCGATATTGTTCGGTGACTTCTTAAGTTGTTTCCGTAGGGCATATTTTCTTTGTATGTCTGTTAGTATGTTGTCTGTTATCCATGGATTTTGTTTCGTTTGGGGACGTATTTTTATTTTTGTTAATGCTTTGTTATATATTTTGTTAAATGCATTATATGAATAATAGCAATAATAATAATAATAATATTTGCGTTCGGAATATGCTTGAATAGAAATATAAAAGTAGAAATTGAAAGGATAACGACAGAATTAACTAGTTTCAGTATTAATATGAAGATCTTTTTTCCTCAGGTTATAAAGGATGGTGTAATATTTCGTGAAGTTTTAACAGCTGAAGAAATGAAAAGAATGGGGTCTAAGCTTCAGGATTTCGAATTTGATGCCAACCAAAACAACACGGTGATTTATAAATAATTTTTGTCTCTTTCTTAATTGTAGCCATTAAAAAACTCTATAACGAGGGTTTCGAATTATTCCTCCTCTATAACGTCATGTGATCGTTTCAAAATGCTTGTTTTTGCATTAGATTGCTTTTGCATTAACCAAAAGTATGATAACTTCTCAAGTAATTTTGATAAATGGATGTTTACTTGCTTTTCTGGTGAAATTTTTAATATATCTAGTAAAATACATGAGGCTAAATTATCTTTTACTTAATATTGCTACCTAGTAAAAGCAACAGAAGCACATAAACGAACATAATAATGTTTATTTACCAAACATTAAACTAGTTACTCAACGTCCGTTTTTCTAACTGGAAACCTCTTTCATGTGACAACAAATTTCAAACAAAGTTCCTCATTTAGAGAGAACTTTCTTTGCGTGCTTCACTCAACAGTTTCATATAGCAGTTTCTCAATATCATAAAAAATCTCAAAATAAACACATAAAAGTAATTGATCAATTAATTATGCTTGGCACCATTACCGTAATAAAACGGGCTGAAATCACATACAACTCGAGCAACCAGTCAACACTAAATGCATTTTGGATTATCCGTTTTATAAGTACACAAACATATTTCGATGTTTACAAATACTTTGTGGAAGCAATTAGCTTCCACAAGAGTCCTTCACAAAAGTTGGTTCCTCATGGAACGCCTTTATAAAGAAACATGGGAAAGTTTACTTCACTCTGCTAACTTAAACAGATCCGATGGTTTAAGCCTATCCCCTTTATGGGAGATAGTACTTTATAAATCTGCTAATCGTTACTAACATTTTATTGTGCACATATATATATATATGTATATATATGTGTATATATATATATATATATATATATATATACACATTTATTTATTTATTTATTTATTTTATTTTTATTATTTTTTTTGTCAGGAAATTTATTTTACATTAGCTACTTAGGTGGCACCCTTTGGAATTGTCTGTTATTGTTCAATTAGTTTTATAAATGTACTGAAGATGCCTGCGAACATAGGCGAAAATTATACTATAAATAATGTTCTACGTGAGTTATTCAGTTATTGTTATATTTTTGAATTCATACATCTGCTAACAGTATTTCTGTATTAAAACTTATTAAAACAAAAAGCAATTAGCTGGAGCCTAATATGTCTTCAGAGGGAGTACTTCGATAAGACCAGAAACACGAAAATGATAAAATAGTGTTTTAAACATAAAGCGATGTTTTTGAAAACAGTTCTTTGGTGATTCTCTCCATTTAACATTTGAGAGAACAAGAAATCGACGAAAGTTTCTAGATAAATTCATTCTCTTAATCTTGAAAAGCGTATGGTCCTAATCTTTCTTCGCAGAAACGTTTTTTTTTTTACATTGGTATGTTTATATACTTTATATTTATATTATGTAGTCGTATTAGCTCATTTTCACCAAATTTCAATCACAGCAAAAATATAATAATAATACTTCTATTATTTTCATGTCACAGTTGGAGGAGAAAATCATTAAATATGTCTCACAGAAATTAAAATTAATTAAATCATAATAGTTATATCCGCAGACTTTACAATCCTTTACAGATTTTACGATACGGATTGTTTAACTTAAAATACATTAAATAAATTAATAAATAATATTAATGTGGCCTTTTCTTCTCAGGGACAAATTTTTATTTCGAAAAAAAATAGAAATTATCAATGACTCTAAGACTTACAAATTCATTACAGTAGAATGGATCGTGCTGTGTAGCTCAGTACAAGTGATTCTTGTATCACTGCGCTAGGCCACAGAAGTGACATTTAACTTCACGTCTAGTCGCCGACTGAAGGAAACTTTTCCAAGCCTATCGTCGACCGGTTCCCGAGTTAGTCGAGCAAACGCATTTTTTCCCCGGAAACTCAAAAATATGGAGCGTAGAACCCACATTATTTCAGACAGTCAAATACACTGTTACAATTAGTTATCAAGAGATGGCAGCACTTGTCAGCCGTCTCTTCATCGGTGCCACCTATAGTTAGTGATAGACATTTGCCAGTAATCTCTGATTGACTAACGGTCGAGTCTGCCTACTCAGTTGCCAAAAGCTAGAAAAGGGTTAAACGCCTCAAATACACTGTTTCAATTAGTTATCAAGAGATGGCAGCACTTGTCAGCCGTCTCTTCATGGGTGCCACCTATAGTTAGTGATAGACATTTGCCAGTTATCTCTGATTGACTAACGGTCGAGTCTGCCTACTCAGTTGCCAAAAGCTAGAAAAGGGTTAAACGCCTCGCCTACTCTTTATTAGAAGGGAATATAAGGCGTTCTGTGATTTCTTTTTAATTTTTATGGATTCGTCTTCAAATATTCCTACTCGAATTTAAATAAGTTTTATGTACGCACAAAAAAAGACCAAAGAGAGAAATAATGACTTCATTCGAGTTATTAGAATTTATTCGTCTAATAAACGCAGCATCCGTTTGCGTGGTCAATTTAATAAAACCACCTGTTTTTGTGACGATCATCACAGGCGAACATTACATTCAGTTGGAAATTTCCTCTTCTACGCTGAAAGTAATTTTTCAGCTGGCATCAAAATCCTCATCATGTTCTAGATCAGGGGTGGCCATCGTTTTCAACCATGGGCGCGAAAATCGCCAAATCTTTGATGCAAAATTTTCTCACGTGCCAACCGAAACTTTGGGGAATATATTATTATTTGGTGTATTTTCGGTATTGCGAGAACCTTTTCAAATAATCAAAAATCACACTAGAGCGGTAAAATCAAAGAATATTTTAAGAGTTATTATTGTAAGTTATGGAAGATTGAATGAGTTTAAAAATTATTGACGGAATTTTTACTTAGAAGTCCTACCCAGTTGATGCGTGGATATTTTTATTTGACTTTAAGTGTAATTCTACTGTAGCTGCCACATGCAACACAATTTAAAGACGCCGTTTTTAACATCAGCGAAAATCTAAACAAGAATTCCGAATTTGTTTTTGCTTGTTTGTTGTTATTTTTGCTCTTTTTTTTTATTAATAAAGATCAATAAGACACGCTTTTTCCAAGTTTTTCAAACTTCAAGTTATTGCAGTGCACAATCTCATAGTCGCTTTACTTGATGAATGCACAATAAAAGAAAATTGAATTAAAGATATTCTTTTATGAATTTTTTATAGTCTCAAAAAATTCATAATTCATACTCACAGCAAAACTCGAACAAAAACGAAACACAGTGCACATGCGCAACAATAATACACTTGCCGCTGCTTAGTTCTGTTTACTGGAGTATGCTCACAGCGAATATCATATGTTTAGATGGCACGTGTTTTGGCAAAGTTGCCGCTGGTGGCTAAAAATATTAAAGATCATAAACTTGAGATAATTAATAACCTTTTAAATAATGAAAACTTTTTATATCAGTGATGGAAAAGTTTTGGCGACTAAACACAGTTGTTTTCTATCAGCTGAGTCATGCCATTATGCCCCTCAGCCATTGGCTAGAGGTTCTTGACATAAGCTGTAGTTTTCAGCTGCTGGGTCTTGTTCCTACAGTGGACTATGTATTTGTTGGTTAGTTTCTTGTCTGTAACGCAAAATTTAACTTGCACAAATTGTAACAATTAAAAAAAAAATGTTTGAATAATTTATAAAATGAATAATTTGAATAATTTATAAAATGATATCACCTGTAAATCGTTGACGTGCCAGCAAAATTTTCGTACGTGTAACATCTAGCACGCTTGCCATAGGTTCGCCATGGCGGTTCTACATTAACTTTCATCTAAAAAAATCCATTCATCGAAACATTTCCATCACACATACAAAAGGATGCATAAGAACATACACAATAGACAAAAGGATGCATAAGAACATACACAATAGACAAAATGTGACCAATTCATCTACATCAATATCTGATGAATGGGCAAACCTGCTCACAATAATAATTCGTTATATCAGATAAGTCTTCGTATAAAATTATCGCATCTTACATTTCTTTTAATATTATTCTGTCTTGTTTCATATAATAAATATAATCAAAAATGTCTAATGGAAGCCTTTCCTACCACTAGAAGTATACATGGGCGAGAATGCAACTTATCCAGATGACGTCACCACTTTCTGGTGCGATCCATAACTGTTATATGTTAGACTATTACCTGGATTCCGAAGCTAACTTCGTTCGCTTGAAAGCCATAATAAATAAAGGTAAATATATGTTCTAATTTCAGAAACATGCCTATTTCACAGCATTTTTCGCCTAAGAAGTAGAAGCGGTTTTAATCTCCATTTAAAATGTGGGTCTTACTAAAAGCATAGATAGCATTTCAAAAAAAAATATTCGTCTACTTTCCTACTTAACCGTTTGTTCATTGTGAAATATATTTAAAATAATTTGACTCACCTTTCCTTGAATTTATGTCTTAACCACCTTACCGGCCGTTATGGATCAAATACGCATCCGCATACGCTTCGTATCCATCATATATTTCATTGTTATAACAATGGTATTACAATTTTAATAAGCACTTCGCATCCATGATAACGTGAACGTCTATAGATGTCTTGGCCGGTAGCGTGGTTAATTCTGAAATGCCTTATCTGCTCTATAGTCTCCTGATTCAAAAAGTAGTTGTTACCTTCTATCCTATAGAAAATTTTCACATTGTTTGTCTTTCTATTGATGATTTTCATGATGAATGCCTTAATCCGTTAATCAATTAAGATGTATGGACAACCCAAAGAATAGTCGAAGATTTATATAGGAGTATGAACTAAATAAATAGGCTACTTGAATATTGCCAAATTTATATGCTGTCTAAAGCCACTTTCTATCTTCAAATCCTTTTTAGCATATTAATAATGGAGTTTGCTTGCATCATTGTGGATATAACAATGACAAGCAATATATAAAAACTGGTGCAGATATAACAATATCTGCACCAGTTTATATACAATTTTCATTAACATGATATAATCACAGCGTCATGAAGAGTATTAGAACCTTATCATATCTTTTCCGAAAGCTTTTTGTTATATCCACTTTGGTTATATTTATTTCATGGCTATTTTTCTTAAAGTAAAAGTTTGGGTACTCTTATTTGCTATTCACCTTATCCTACTTCGTATTAGCAGCTTTCAGATTATAGGAATGCGACGAATAACAAGTAAAATTCCTCTTTTCTATTCTCACATTCCTTTTTATTTATGTTTTTATAGATACTTGCATTTAAGAGTTCCTCTCTAATCATCTGGGATTTTGGCTTTTGACCATACCTTTATTAACAAAAGTAGGTGCATTATCCGATGTAGCTACTTTTATATCACCACATTAAGAATTTGTAGTAAAATATCACCTACTCCAATTACTTTTTTTTTATTCAGGAGTCCAGTAATTTTTTCCACAAGTATTATTCATTTAGGGTTGACGACTGAAGCTATCGAAGAAAAGAACCATTTTTCTTTGATATAGATCGCTTGCCATTGTTATCCAGGCAACCTAGTCGGATCTGTGTTCACAACGAACATTGACTGTTGTGACAGTAGTAATGTCATTACCACTGTCTCTGTTCCACTTGCTGAGAGATGTGAACAGGGGCACGTAGCATCTGCCACTGTGAACAGTGGCAGATGCTACATGCCGCTGCCCTTTTAGTTCATGGTCAATGGTTTCAAGGGATATTGAATACCTTCAGCTGTCAGAACTAGATAGTTCAGATTGAAATTATGAAAATTAACTGGTCTGATGGATTAACTGGCAATTCATCACGAGCACAAACTCCTAAAGCCACTTTTCTTGTTCTGGGTTCTAACACTAGTATGCTTTCTAGTTGTTCAGTGTTCATAGTCCAGTATCACAGAACAATCCTTTGTTATGGATAATTTGAACTCAAATTCTGCATAACGAATCACTATGATATTTTCCGGAACGGGTTGAGCAAGTGTAACTTTGAGGCACATGCTTCCTCTTCTTAACAGACTGAGATGGGGAGAAATGACAATTTGATCTGGTGATAAGTCAAATCCATGGAGAAGTTTCCCTTTACGTATAACGATAAGACATATCATTACCACTGTCTCTGTTCCACTTGCTGAGAGATGTGAACAGTGACAGATGCTACATGCTACTGTCCTTTTAGTTCATGGTCAATGGTTTCAAGGGATATTGAATACTATCAACTGTCAGAACTAGATAGTTCAGATTGAAATTATGAAAATTAAATGGATTTATGTTGAAAGCTCCATTAAACCCATTACTATCGACCAGTGAAATATTTAATCAAGAAGGCATTTCACGTAGATACAAATTGTCTCTTGTGGCATCTGACATGCTATTGGGAATCCAAAAATAAAGCACTTGAACTATTGATGGAATACACCGGGTTTATTTTGACTTTGCAGACAAAAAGAGTGTGGCTTCTTCAATTTGCACTTTAGCCTTATCATCTGTTGTTGATCAAATACCAGTCTTGATGCATGATTCGCCCAAGCATCTCAACACATTTCAATTAGATAATTCTAGCATGTCATCTATGCATCCCATATTCACTTTTGGTAAATACATCTCTAACGTTAGTCATCATCTTTAACAAATAGCTCGTGTGCAGTTGATTGTATTTAACATCCACCATAATTTAGCAGATTTTAATATAAGCCCTATAAGGATATGATCTGATGCCACATTCACTAGCTTGACTTGGCGGAAAAGTCAATTTGACTGAACAGGGAATGGAGAAAATTGTTCACCTGGTATGTAAAATTCCATGGGACCTCTAATATCAGTCCTCCATATTGGTTGGTAGGTAGGTGACATAAGAACGTTTTTCACACATACGTTGTTTTTCACACAAGGGCAGAAAAACCGATTTAACTCTTACACCATATCCTCAGCAAAAGTTGTCATCTCTCTCATATGCTTTTTTATTATTTGTCTACTTCTTCTTTCTTGCTTGACCTCTCTGAAGTAATCGACCCTGAGTTTTATCAGCAATGGTTTCCCTCGCTTCTCGTGCTCTGTTTATAAAGGCGAGAAGTGCAGGTACCCCTTCCATTACACCTATTTTTTCATTTGCTGAGCAGTCATCTACTTTAAAGGCTAGATGACTGATAAATTGGGCTGCCAGGTTTAAAATGGAGAAGCCACTTTTGAAAACGCTAACTATTCCATGACCACACTGAATTGGTGGCCCTGCAAATACTTGAGCCCCACCTACCTGCAGAGAGTAGCATCTGAGATAATCAATCATCGTTCACTTGACGGATTTGTAATTTATTGACTGTCTTACCACCACAAAAATGAAATAGCTGTCCACTCTTAGAACGAATTGCAATGCTAATTGACTGAAATGTTTGTTTTCGTAACGGATAATAATCAGGGTGATCAAAAACGAAGGAACACTTGGTGCTGCACTGAACAACTCGTAACAACGGTGCTCAAGTTTCCAACTATTTACTCTTGAATTAAATCAGAATAAACAAAATATGCGGCTACATCCCTCTTTATATCAATCGGATATTTCCCAATGACTGTGCCTTTCAGCCTAACACCAATCTGATAAAAACCCAGAAGATGACTCAGCCATCTTTTGGGACTGTCAGAGAAATGGTATTGTTTGGGTTTTTCTCCAGTATTTACAGAACTTACAGCAAACACTGCTTGTATTATTTCAGAGGTTGATTTGTAACTGCCAAGGGGAATCTTTTAAACTTTGTAAAATCCTTATTTATACTTTTCAAAAACATTCTTTCCTGTGTTGTCCTCATCATCAATGATAGTGATTCATCCTCCTCCCCGTATCATATGAAACTCATCATAACCGGAATCAATGTTATTATATTCTCCATTAGAAGAATTTCTATAAGTGTAAGTTCCCATTTACCTTTAAGTCTGATGACGTGTGGGAATTCTACTCGAAATTTCATTTGTATGTTAGTAGGACACATCTTCATACTGGTTTAACTGGGATAGGTTAATTCAAACATCTTCATTATGAACCCAAGAATTATATGAGGAGGGATAATGAAGCCACTTAACAAAATATTGAAGCTTTGCTTTGTACTTTACCTGTATAAATACTCTCGATTAGATTCACGTCTTTAGAAAGTTCATTGGCTACATCAGCCTTTTGCAGTTGGGATCCACAGAGCTTTCCCTGCACCATCTCTCTATCTGAACCAATAAATCTATATACTAGTGGGTTTCTTTTAATAACTTGTACAATATTCAACAATTCTCATGTCCAGTTACTCCAAAACACTTCTCTAAATCTGTTGGTATCATCACTTGAAACGATGCTATCCCCCATGTGAAATATTGGTTTGGTAGGTTCCTCCTGGTTTCTGTAAAAATACTACTAAACACTGTCCTCGTTGTGCACGTTAACTTTCCAAGGAGCCATACCAAACATGATGCTGAGTGAGGTTATAAGTACGTACAAGTGTCGTCATTACTTTCATATAAATGTTTCTTTTAGTATATGTCATCCAATTGTGATATTAGTTTTCTATGTTCAAATAAACCTTTCTGCATTGGGTGCTTTCATTTCACTCCTGCGCTTGTAGAAATGAATATTGTTTCTTAAATCATTCAGGATCTTTCTCGTTGCAAAACTCCTTTCCATGATCTGAGTTTATGGCACATCTTTAAAAGTAGATTCGAATGCATTAACAACAGCCTCTGCTGATTTCTTCTTCAGTGTTCGAACCACGCAAATTGGGAAAAAACAATCAATGCATACAAGAAGGAAACACATGCCCTCATTCTCTTTTGCATGGGTGATATATCTGCCAAATTTCTTTGAAAAGTGTGTAAAAGTGTCAGGATTTGATTGCGTTTAAATTTTCTTCTAATGAGCGTATGTCTTACATAAGTATACTTTGTTGTTAACCAATTTATCATGGTTTCAAGTGGTAATTTTTTATGTATCTGTGATGCTTTGATACAGCCAAAACTACATACTGTATTAGGATTATAGTAATCTGCTGACTTTTCCATCGCTAATAACAAGATTTTTTTTTCAGGTGAAAATCAAGCAATATCGCTAAAACGCCTGCTGATTGTTTTTATAGTACTACTGCTCACGCTTGTGTGATATGAAATATGTATTCGTATGGGAAGCAGTATCAAAAAGAACCTTCCCGACATGCCTCATTAATGAAATGTTATTACACGAAAAAACCACGAGCATTGGTGATGTTAAAAAATGTTATTTCTGTGTGGTAGATGCAGAAAAATATTTCGATCAAATCAAATGTGTATTTGTAAACTTAAATGAACAAATTTTTGTGTCGTTGATTTGTTCTCCATATTTAAGTAACACCACATCCAAGTTTTATTACATAGTGAATTCATGCACTTTTTTGCTCAGTTATTCTGCTTAGAATTTGTAATAAAGTTAACATTTAATTAGAAAATGAGTAACGAACTTTTAAGAGATCTTAAAAATGATGTTACAGAAGCACTCGTTGATTATAGTCAAATCAAAATAATTGGATGAGTCATGTATGTATATATGATTATTGGAAACATAAAGATTTTTGTTTAATTATGCATGCATAAAATATATGCGATGGAAAATAAACAAATCGGGGTACCATATATTATCACTACTGTGAAATTAATGCAGGGAACGAAAAGTAAAGGAAAAAAAAATAAAGAAGCAACTGATATCCAGTAATTATTGTTAAAAAATGTGTACTGCTACCTAGTGACAAGAAAACGTGAATGTAAAAACATAATATGTGGTAACATCTCTTGACACTAAACCTAAAATTCCTATAGTCTAAATTAGGGATGAAATAACACACCCTTAAAATACCAAATTGTACTGCTATCTGTTCATACTGCAGTGAAATTAAATCAGGGACTAAAAAAAAATGTGTGTGAGGTGTTTATGTGTGTTTGTGGGGGGGACACCACTGATAACCAGTTATTAATTAATTATTTCTGAAAAAATGTATACAGCTACCTATTGACTATAAATATGAATGTAAAGAAAAATACTGCTGGCGCCATCTCTTGACACAAAACTAAAAATTGCCCATAGTCAAAATTAGGAATGAAAACCACACACTTATATGGAAAACTCATATAGGCTGCCACCTGTAGACAAATATTCTCCCATAATTCCCCACTCGAGCCCAAGACCCCCAACACGCGATCAAATATCCTTTCTCAGAATTCCACTCTCTAATTATTATGCATAATGCCACATTCGAACCAAAGGCCCAACTGATGTCAATTACAGATGGCGGCATCAGGGCACATCTCAATATTTCAATCTCTAACCATTACCCAGAGTTCCAGGCTCGAACCAAAAGATACAATCTAACATCATGGAGAACTGGTTTCAACAGACACATCCCTGAATTCCACAATGAAATCCGTACCCAGAATTCCACAATCACACCATTACCAAGAATTCCATACTCCAATGATTACACAGAATTCCACACTCAAATCAAAGACTCAACGTGACGTCATAAACAGTTGGGTCCGCAAGGCAGATTCCAAGGATTCCATACCCTAACCATCACCCACAATTCCATACTCGCACCATTCACTGTAATGCGCTGCTTCAACCAAACCAAAAGCGGTCGCTCACACAACTGATGCATCAAGGATATAGATGACATCACAGATGCCCGCTACAATGACATCACAAATCTACATCTCAAAAATGATATCACTTCTCGACATCTGAAAAGAATACACAGAAATGACAGCGACATCACATCTCCCACATTTACCATAACCCTATTTAGTTCCTGGTGACCAGACTTCTTCTGATACTGAACAAAATTTCTTCACGTCAAGGATGGGAATCTAACCCATGTCTTTGCAACAGATCAGCTCCATCGACACCGAATGAGCTGTGACGCTCCACACGTACAAAACCTATAAAGGTAGTAAATTGAATGTTCTCTTAGGTCACAGATGCCATGAACATTTTTACGATTATTCCTTTGAAATAATATTAAGATGTAAAACTTTAGTTAGGTAAATACATCCCTTCACTGAATTTATTATATTTTGCAGATTTTACTTTGCACATAAAAGTCAAAGCGCCTTTAATATATGACCACCATGCTCTGAATCACGGATTTCATGTGTCTGTTCATGCTCCAGAATATCCTAGAAATCCCTTCTTGGATGGTTTCACCATTGAAGGGAGTAATACGTATGAAATAAATTTCAAAAAAATGGTACGTTTTTTTATATAAAGTGTAATATATATATATATATATTGTTGTAATTAGGATTTACTCGGGATGTATACATATATGAAATTAAAATTTAACTAACTAGAACCCGAGAAAGTATAAAAAACCTTTAATAAATCACAACTAGTTTCATCGGTGCTCCGACTTCTTCAGGTGAGAAAGAAAAAACATAAGACTTATAAAAATAACAAGGTAAAAACATGGAATTTCCAGCTTAAAAAGAAGTAGAAGAGTAACAGTCATATTTGATAAGGTGACCGCGTGCTACCGTTGGCATGAGTTGAATGTGTGTGACTGCTAATTTTAGAGCGCCAGTACTGGATTACTGCGCTGTGGGAATCAGGCAAATTGTAGCTTAGATTGTTGTGCAAGTGTGCAGGGTCCAGAACTATTTCTTTTGATTCGATAATTCGTCTTTCAAATTCATCCTTACATATATATAAATTGGTAGTGCGGTCCCAATCAACTGGGTGTGGCCATTCTTCAAGGTTAGAGTTTGCCGAGAAGAGGACATGACTGGAAAGGGCGCTCGCTCGTGTTCTACTGTAGGAGATGTCACGTTTATGTTTCTCAAGACGAAGTGAAACAGATTTATCTGTCTGGCCAAAATAAGGTCGACCACAGTGTCACAAAACTTTATAAACACCAGGAAAATGCAGTTGGTTGTGTTTTGGTTTTGGTCGACTGAGAAAAGAACGAAGTTTTGGCAGAGTAGTATAGTCGGTCTTTATGTTGATTTTCTTCAAAATCCTAGATAGTTTTGGGGTAAGAGAGCTAATAAATGGTACTGTACATGAGTTATAGGGTTGGGATCATCTTCTTGTTGAGGTTGTTGGCGTGGTCTCAAACGTTTAGTGATGTTACGAGACGAATATCCATTATTTAAGAAGGTGTTTTTCAGGAAGTTAAGCTCTGTTTGAAGGCCTAGTTCTGTGGAAGTGAGACATCTTGCTCGATGGGAAAGGGTGGAGATGATGCCCAGTTTCTGAGGGGGGGGGGAGTGTTGAGAATAGTCATGCAAATATCTATCAGTGTGAGTGGTTTTTCGAAAAATTGAAAATTTAAGACAGTCAGGTAATCTACTGATCTTTAGATCCAAAAAGGGGAGAACGCCGTTAATTTCTAGTTCTGATGTGAATTTAATGTTCTGATGTTGATTATGTAAATGGTTTAGGAAATTTTGAAGTTCTTTTAAACCATGTTCCCAGATAAGGAAGACGTCATCAATGTAGCGTAACCACAGTTTAGGTGTTAAAGTAGCTATAGAAATAGCTTCCTCATCAAAATCTTCTGAAAAAATGTTAGCTAAGACTGGGGATAGAGGGCTGCCCATAGCTAACCCGTTAGTTAGTTTGTATATTTTATCTTCATAGCAGAAATAGCCGGAATTGATGCAGTGAGTTAGAAGAGGAAATATTTTTTTAGAAACCTTGTCCTAAAGAAGAGTCAGAACTTCATCTGTATGTACATTAGTAAAGAGATACACGATGTTAAACAGTTAAATCTGGTGTTTATAAAGTTCTGTGCGACTGTGGTCGACCTTATTTTGGCCAGACAGATAGATCTGTTTCACTTCGTCTTGAGGAACATAGACGTGACATCTACTGCAGTAGAACACGAGCGAGCGACCTTTCCAGTCATGTCCTCTCCCCGCAAACTCTAACCTTGAAGAACGGCCACACCAAGTTGATTGGGACAGCACTACCAATTTATATATATGCAAGGATGAATTGGAAAGAAGAATTATCGAATCAAAAGAAATAGTTCTGGACCCTTCACATTTAAACAATAATCTTAGCTACAATTTGCCTGATTCCCACAGCGCAGTAATCCAGTACTGGCGGTCTAAAATTAGCTGTCGCACACATTCAACTCATGCCAACAGTAGCACGCGGTCACTTATTCAAATACGACTGTTACTATTCCACTTCTTTTTTTTATTAAGCAGGAAAGTCCACGTTTTTTACCTTGTTATTTTTACAATTCTTATGTTTTTTCTTTCTCACCTGAAGAAGTCGGAGCACGGATGAAACTAGTCGTGATTTATTAAAGGTTTTTGTTATACTTTCTCCGATTCTAGTCAGTTAAATTTTAATTTCATATATATATATATATATATATATATATATATATATATATATATATATATATATATATATATATATATATATGAAATTATATATATATATATATATATAATTATGTATATATATATATATATATATATATACATAATTATGAATTCTTTATCTGGACAAGGTGATTTGTTTATGTCCAATATATTGAAGATTTATGATGTCTTTTTAATGTTTATTAAAGAATTTATATTGATCTTATATGTTAGACGTCCAGGAATCTATAAGAAAATGAGTGCGGCATGTGTGAAATGCAGATGAGGACTGATATAGAAGTTCATTGATGTTTGTTTTTTTATGAGCTGAACTTGCAGTTGTTTTGGAGTACTTCTTGAGGAAGGATGTTCCTCTGGACAGAGGTAGACAGCATAAAATAGAATGAATAGAAGCATGTTAGTTGTGTTGTAAAGCGATGCTGGGAAGAATAGCAATGACTTTTTTTCTTTTCCTGCTTGTTCGGTACTATTGAAGTAGGGGTGCCAAATGGAACTGTTTAGATCCGCGGCCAGGAAGTTTAGCTCACTATTTGAATAACTGGATTGCATGAGGCAAAATTTCTTGGAAAGGAATGCGAAGAGATTTCATTGGTTATCAGCATTTGGAGACCGATAATTGCAACAGATGAATGTTACTGAATGTGGCAAGGAAATCCTGAACCACAGAAGATCTAAAGCAAGAGGTTCTAAATTAACCATTCTCTGGGTGGCCGTGTAAGATTTGTTGTTTTGTCTATCTTGTTTTGGATGTTGAATGTTTTTTTTGTCTAATTATGAGCAAATCTTTCAGATCGTTCCACGTTATGGATTCAGTTCGCGAACTTACAGGACTTCTTTCCAGTCATTTATTCAGCTGGACTCATTTAGTTGACTGTTCTTTCAAGCAATTCTTATTTTCCCTCTAGAAACTATTTAACCTACCTACCACTCAAGACGTATATACACATGTAGCCAAACCTGGATACCATTCAGACCACCTACTGGAAGAACATGGATAAGAAGTGCGATTTGGCCTTCATGTCCATTAGAAGAGGCGATAATCCTTAACGCTGAGGAGAACTCTTAACCAGATTACCTCACGTAAGCAACTACGTCCGGTTACCTACAGCAAGAAACTCAGTAGCTTGCCTTTTGCTCGGTAATGGAATCTTATTTATATTGCCTAAATACCTACTAGTTACATTGATTTTTTTCTACTTCTTTTATATTGTAGTTTTTAATGCCAGCGAAAAAACAAGAGGTCTGTTCATACGTTTTTCAGTTAATGTTGTGTGACCTTCGAAGACTAATGTCATTATCAATTTTTGGTTAATTATCTTAGTTACTAATATATTTTATTCTCCTAGAGATTGAGTGCAAATAATTATTTTTATAAATTAATGATAACCAGAATCTTACAAAATATATAGCACGCATTCCAAGTTAAATTTTCTTTATTTTTAATTCATAATCTTAGTTCAAATATTAGTTGTTAACTAATTGCGTGAAGGTTCACTCTTTTAAGATTTTGCTTTACAGAGAATTATACATAAATCTTGAATCATATCACGTAATGTATAATCTTTATAACTTAAACTGTAGTTATTTCCACTTTGCTTTCTTTGTTTGCCCGAATCGTTCATTACAAATTGAAATGCAATGCTATGAAGTAAACTGTTATGTACATATTTTCTGGTACTTGAGATATTTCGCGGCAGTTTTGAAGTAGTAATACTTTCCCTATAGGTTATCATTCCAAATATGTTTATGAGCATGCGCCAAAAGTGAAATTTGATTTCCAAATTTTTCAAAATAGAAATAAAATTGTGTTTCTCATTTGATAGCTAACTTCACCCAAACTATCACTCACACACACACACACACACACACACACACACACACACACACACACACACACACACACACACACACACACACACACACACACACACACACACACACACACACACACACACACACACACACACAGCTATGTAGCATACGTGCATTTCGTTTTGTTCGAATTCATTTTTTTCCGTAGTAATTGCACGAGATTGCTTTTAGTTTTTCGATACCAAACTCAAATTGTGATTATTATAAATTAATTACTATAAATGAATTATAAATCATAAATAAAGCAATAAAGTAGCATATTGGATTTTATTATTTGGAACACTTTCTTTCTCCTTTAAAAACAAAAATGTGTGTTTACTACAACATATCTAGATTACAGAGTAGAAATCTAGAAAGCCTCTCTAGATTTCTTCTTCAGCAAACAGGAAAATGGATGATCCTTCCAGACTTCTGTGTTTGAGCTCTGCTAACTCTAAGAATCTATCGAAAACTTTCCCACCAATAGATTAAAAAAAAATAACAAAGAAAGAAAAACCAAACGGCACGCACATGTTATGTCTGCTTAAATAAATCAGAAATTGAGTTAATACTCTAGTGTCCTGATTGAAAAACTACTTTGTGCGTTCCCTTTTAACACGTTTGTGTTGGTGTGTTCCATATTATTTAAGTTATATGGATTTTGAGAGAGATAGAGAGAGAGAGATGCCTGACTGTACTCATTCCAATTTCTCTTTTATAGGAATTTGTTTACGTTGTTTTTATAATACACAGAATAATATATTGTCTATCTCAAATTGGCTCACCTTTTTTAACATTTACATATATCCATAATCGAATATTAAGGCTATAATTGGAAGAATTAACATCAGATATTAAACTAAACATGTTTTCTTTATCCTCCAATGAACTGGGTATTGTCTTGCACTATACTATTTACAGAACCAAATTCATATACCACCTAAATATTTTCCTAAGCATTAGTGCCAGTATGAGGATTCTAATCTGCATCGACTTTGTAAAAAAGCTAACGACCCGCTCCAGTTGTCTACCTAAGATTGGTTGTCTTAATCAGGAAAATAATTGAGTCGACTAAAGCTATTCCAAAGGCAGCGATTTTGTAGACTGGAATTATGGCAGGAGCAACTATGAGACGAATATATGATGTGTCTGATATTTTCCACCACTGTTTTGAGCGTTTGGTGAAAAGCCATCATCATCTTAGTACGAGATGACTTGTTTTCAGTTGAAAAGCCCTAATGAAGGTTCTCATAGTACTACACAGGATCCGAACAACAGTTTTCTAACAGAAGTAGATTGTTGCTCTCCTCACATTTGGTTGATAGGCCTTCAGAGGCAGATATCTCATGTCTGCGAAACACACACCGACTGATTTTTTGTGTCTCATGGGAAGAATCCTAATTTCTAAAATGGAATGAAATGGGCATAATTTTCTATTGTTTAGGAAATGGCGTTCATATGAAAAAAAAATCTCCTGGTCACAGTTCTTACAGAGCAAGGTTTTGTGGATGAATTGTAAAATCCTCAATATTCCACTTCTTAGAGTTCCCACTGTTAGTCGCAGCACACGCCAAGCTTCAAGATTTACAGTACTTGAAAGGAAATACAAGAAATGTGGCTACTTTGCACGACACAGAAAATGGGTTGATGTTATTGTTTTTGTTGTTAGTAGCAGTAGTAATATTTCACTAAAAGTGGGAAACAAATTGGGATTCTTTTCGTGTACATTTGAATTTATCTCAGAAAACTGATTGTGTTATTTATCGTAATGCAAATTGAGTTCTCTACTAACATCGTAGTGAAAGTAATAAGAGCTAACTAACAATAATAATCTTCTATTATTCTTTTCACTAAGGAAGAACGAATAAATGAAGATTAACTATTAATATGATTATACAATTTTTATTTCTAATGGGAAAAAAAGAAAAACAGTTACTATTACAGCATGCACTTTTCCGAATATCTGCAGGTTAATCGTGAGCAGAAAATGATCTCCTAACACTCAAATTCTGCTTTTCATGAAATCTCAGTTTTCATGAGGCAAACATGCCACAGTTGAAGAGATTCCTTGCAATAGCTGATCATTTTGGTTCGATGATTTATTTACATACATGAGAAATTCGTTTCTATTTTTGGACGAGGAACAATAAAGAAATTGTGCAGTAAAAAAAGGTCAAATATCGATGATAGGAAATTCAAATTAACACAATACACGTAAAGACAAATTACACAGATTAACTGGTATTGACGTGTATTGTGGTGGAGTTAATCCTTCACAACAGTTAACCCGCTAATGGCTCTAAAATTACTAATAAGAGATTAAAAATGGAGGAGGGTAATCACACGATGAAAGGTAGAATGCACGTGAAGTTTCGCTCCATGGAAAATGAGAAGATGGTCCGAGTATTTCATCCATCTCGGCCGGTTCCTGTCAGAAAAATTCACCCGAACATCGGCAGTATTTCAGATAGAATTAAAATAAACAACACAAGATGGCGTTGACCGTCTACTATACGCTCATCTGCCGTCTTTAAATCGCAGTACGGATGAACACGTCTATTGTCTATAACTTGAAGAAACTTAGTGATTTTACGAAACAAGATTTCTGTCCATCTGCGTTTGAAAATTAAAAATTACGTTTAAAGAAAACTTGCGAACTATACGGACGTTGCGTAAATTGGAGACAATACCGGGATACGGTCATTACTTAAAATTCACCAATTGTTGCGTCATCATAGATGAATGAACGTACTTAATATTGTTTAAAATAAAGTTATATGGCATTTGTTTTCAGACGAAGAAGAACCTGCTTCCTCCTCCATATTCAACAGGATGCTACAACTACACTGAAGCTTGGTTAGCGGCTGGGCGTGCAGGACCTCTCTCCCAAGCAGTGAGCAAATTTTGCTTTCAAAATTATTTTAAAAGCTTTGAAAACGATTAAACACAACTGAACATAAATGTTGTATGTTCTATAAATTGGGATTATTCATATATGCATTTTGAATATTTAATTGCTTAATGCAATCTTTATTCTGTCTCTTCGAGAAACAATTTTTCTTGGTGTGTGTGATAAGTTTTTTTTTTTCTTTTTTTCGACGGTAGTCAAGGGTTTCCCACAGAGCTCTTGTTCCGGAATCGATCGAACTCTATTCCGTAAGCAAGTTAGCACTGCAGAGTGGAAAGAACCTAATGAAGCACCTCCATCCTTAAGAACAGATCCGTTTTGAGTATAGTTCTTTGCATTTGACTTAAAGTGCGATCTTTCCTTCCTTTCGAAGTTCTATTGTGCCCAATAGGAATGTTATTCAAGAAAATATTTTTATTCAGAGTTTGGCTCGCAAATTACGTGATGGGCGATAAAGTTGGATCAGCACATGGACCAGGCACAGAGATGACAGAACTTTCGGATGAATAACTCTAAGAAAAACAGGATCCATGTTTTTCTCTTAATACACAGGAAATAGTAATTTATGTATTTCTTTAGTGAACGTTTTTAATACTGATGGTTTTCTTTTGGACATATTTGCAAAAAAGCTGTCAGTCTCTAATATGACCTTTTAAACTGTCTGCATAAATATCCCTGTTCATCTCTCTTTAAAATTCTAGTCATTCAACCAAAATATGAGGATAACAAATCATTCACAAAAAGAAAAGAAAAAACGTACACGTGTTAAAGAGCCTAGAAAATAAAGACAACTTAGAAAAAGCATCCTGCTGAAAAAATGAAACAATCCCCCCGCGAAATATAAGCACACACAAATAGGCATCAAAGCAAACATGAATGAACGTGGGTTGTGGCTTTGAATGTAAGAGAAGGCGTATTCGTTTGATCTTTGAAAGACCTCTTTATAAGTATTTTCCTTGAAATAATAATTTCAAACTACTCTCATGATTCTTTCCAGATGTGCATCGAAGAGTGTCGTCTCAACTTTTCAAGGAAAGTCTTCACATTTAAACAGACTTGCCAAGAAATGCAGCGTACAAGTTCAGAGTCGGACTGCAGCGCTAACCCAGGTAAATTATTTACTTTCGGCTTATTAAATATAAATGTTAATCACTAAAATAAACTGATGAATCTCGAAAATTATGTATTATGTTTTTTCCAACCGGTTTGTGCGGCCTTCTGGCAACATTTCTGTTACGTAATGCTAGACGGATAGAAGAAAGATGCTTGTTGGAGTTTATTAAATCTAAACTGCATACACACGTGAATTAAAATCAAAATACTAAATTGAACTAATCATTTACAGCGGTCATTTCACTAGCTTAAGCTAGCATTATCAGACTCACTTGAACACTAATCAGTCAGTAAAGACAATCTAAAATGACCTAAATAACAAAGGCTCTTCGTGGAAGGTGATAGTGGTGCTCCTCTTTGTGATTTCTGTTGCTTACGCCATACTTGCGGGATTTTAGAACTTTTGCCCCTTTCTAGAAACAATTTCACCAATTCGAACCTGGGTGTGTAAAATCAAGTGATATTCTTCTTTTTAATAAAGTGGTCTTTCTGTAAGGAATGTTGAGATAGTTCACTGGCAGGGGATGCTATAGTCAGCAAGGAAGAAGAGGGAGGGAGAGAGGGGGATCTAGGTCAATCCTTGATTTGTCTTATGCTATGATTCTGTCTCGTTTCAAGAGGAAACCCAGTTTTTCTGTTGAGCCTTTGAAGTAGGGTAAAGATATAGTATACATAGTCCACTCGGAGGGGAGGAGGTCAGAATAATACATTTATGTCGCTTCACGCCACTATACTTCCCAAAAGCGCGGAATTTACAAAACTTATCCTCCAGGAGAGAGCGAATTTTGTCGCGAGGACAAGCACTTCAGCTGGAACAGCAGGCTCTGCTCATATTTTTCTAATAAAATAATTACAATGGTTATAAAGATTTCTTCCAGATAGAGTAACAGCAGAAGGGTTTTGTATTATTGATATGAATGAAGACCTTGATAAAAACTATCAAATAATCACTGAAACCCTGCGAAATAATGCTAGAGAAATTGGTGGAACTAACGAAACGAAGGATGAAAGAAATTTGTCTGACGAAATCATAAACCATCTCAGAAAGAGAATAGAAATGAAAAGAGATCAGCAGATGATAAGTAGAACAGAATTCTCGGGCCAGTGTAAAACAATAAGAAAAGGATGACACAAGAAGCTTCATACGAGGGGGATTATTAGGGGGATATTAATTAGAATTAGAGATCGCAATATAAGTCTAAAAGGAGAGAGAGAGAGAGAGAGAGAGAGAGAGAGAGAGAGAGAGAGAATAGAAAATAGAAGGAAATATATTGATCACCCTTAAACATGAAAATGAAGTACGAATTATCGACAAAGAACAGATCATAAGAACAGAATCCTTTCATGCCAAGTTGTATGATGATTCCAAACTTAAAGCAATATGAAAACAAAAATATAATATTCTCAATGGAAGAAGAAGAAGAATGCTCTAATATTTCAAAAGAAGAAGTTCGAAATACAGCATCAGTAATGGAAAGAATCCACGTGTAGATGAGTTACCAAGAGAAGTTCTGAAAGCATGTGGGGTTCCAATCATTACTCAGTAAGAGTTATATATCGTGCTAAAGATCGAAGAGAATACCCAAACGTTGAAACAGCATTATTAATAATTTTGTTTTCAAAAAGTTAGGCAGAGAAAATATTAAAAAGTACTACCCTGTTAGTCATTTCAATAATATACAAAATTCTTACAAAAATCATGAGCAACAGAGTAAAAAACAGAACAAAGTTTTGCCAAAATGCATAGAGAGCAGGTTTCAAAGAAATTACAGCATATTGATCATATATGTGTAATAAGACAAATAGTTTAAAAGACAAAGGAATACCACAAACCCTTTTGGTCTGGCGTTGATCAGTTTTGAAAAGCTCTTAAAAATCAAGGAATCGAATAATGTTACACTGATATACTTAGTAGTATATATATATATATATATATATAAATTCAATAGTATTTTTAAATCAGGAACAGAAGAAAGAAGGAACATAAGAAGAACAGAATCCTTTCCTATATGAAATTTCCTATAAAAATGGAGTTCAACAGACAGATGGCATTTCACCTAAATTATTTACAACAGCCCTGGAGAAATGTTTAACAATCTGGACTGGAAGAATAGAGAAATTATGGTAAATGGAATGAACTAAATCTCCTACGATTTGCTGATGACATGGTCCTTTTAATAAACTCTGAGGCAGAACTTCACTAAAAAAAAGATCAATGAACTGAACACTCGTTGAAATTGTCGAATGGAATTACAAAGATGGTTTAGATTATTGCATTCTTCACTGACTGGAAGAACTTCTTTCCAGGTCATTTTTCAGAGTTAGTGACCCTCTATCGTATTCGTAGATTTTTGTGCTGAAACCAAGATTTATTTTAACACTGCATTTCCAGTGTTAAAATAAAGCACTATTCCAGACACGAATACAAGATTGTTGCAGTTTTCTATGACTTCATGCTGACACTTATCGGTCATTACTAGCTATCGATTAAGCAATCCATTGCTAAGGATGGGCCAAATACCTACCACAATCCGCTCCCTATGAAAAAAAAAAGCATTAAGCGATTTTATTTTTATTTCTTTTTCTGACGAGTGCAAGTTCTTTCGGAACGAAATATGAAGTATGAAATATCAAATAGGTTAGCAATTAGAATATGGATGGAACCTGAATCAGATACTGTTACATCTGAGTTATTTTTCAAAGTCAACTGAAATAAAATATAAATTAAAAATATTATATTAGGTCCTGAATAACAATTCATGAGTTATCTAAAATTTAAAATTAATTTTAATCCTCAGTTGATTCTTAATAGATTAATTAATTTTCACTTGTTTTTGAGGATGTTTTCCATTAAAGTGAATGATGTGATGTTGTGCGTCACATCATTAACTTTTACCGATTTATCTAATGACACTTCGTTAGGTTATAAACGTCATTTGAACTCTCACCCTCTTCTCCCAAAGGATAAGCGATTTCTGTGATGGTGATATCTTGACCAATGATTTTCTGATTTCAATATTTTCTTTCTCGGCATAACCGTAATTCCCATAATTCAATTTCCTAATTTTTTTCCAATTTATCTTTGACTTCAGGCAAGTTACAGCACAACTATGAGTGCAACATCGTTTCAACCACTGCATTACGACAGCACTAACGTTGATGGTAGAAAGTCGTTGGCAGTCTTGAAGTCGCTCTTGGTCTACACACCCACACACACATCCTCTCTCTCTCTCTCTCTCTCTCTCTCTCTCTCTCTCTCTCTCTTTCTATCAATTTCTTGTGCGTGCATATGGTTCATAATTTTGATCTTTCTCTTTTTTCTGGATGTAAGCACTACAGGTAACTTTGCATGATCAGTCTTGCTGATTGCTAATCCTCCTACTAATCAGACACATCATCTTTGACTTTTGCGCTATATTTTCTGTTGCTTACTGCGCCATCTATCCCCTTTTCTGTTTTCTTTCCCATGTAGGAAGCTTCCATGTAGAACCTCACAGTAGTATGCTATTAACACCCTTCTTCGGAATTTCGAAACGAAATTCCGAAGAAGGGTGTTAATCTTTCTCCCAGTGGACTGCTAAGCTTCGCGTCGTTTTTTTTTAGGGGGGGGGGGACTGCCAGATAGAAGAAAAATGAATTCAGAGAAAAGAAATCCAACCATCTCCCAATGAAACCGACTTATTTACCGTCTAATGAAAATCCCTAAGAAATTCTTCACCTCCAAGACCAAATTCGAACCCACACCGTTCAGCTGTAGAGCAACATCGAAATCGAGTGAGCTCCAGAGGCCAAAATGCTCGATAAAATCTTTAAAATTTTCATTCATTTTCTTTTCTATGATGACGGCGAATGAGTTTTTGTAGCTGAGCAGACTCGTGCATCCTCTAGCAATGAAACTTCAGAACACGGTATGAAATTCTAACAGCAGCATTACGTTATTGCAGAGCTAATTTTAATACCCTTGGAATATCAGGGAGAGTAAATAAAATTAAACGGCAAGATGCTAATCTGATTTTTAGCTTTTTTTGCATGATTTGAAATTCATTTCCTCAGTGTTGTTTTTGTAAATGATTTATTGCATTAAATATTAGAAGAGAGCGTGACAGGCATCGGTTTGACAAGTTATGCTGTCAATATGAAATATATTAATTATCCCTCACAACACTAATAAAACGCAAACTTCAGTCTTTCGCGCAGAATCTTTTAACTAGGGCAAATTAAGGGGGCCCCAATGCCGGAGGTTATATTCTCGTAAGCTTTCTGTAAATTATGTGTCTTCTTAAAGTTTCACTTCTGTCTTCTGGCTATAAGAATGAAGGATGAAGAATATCATTATACGGAGAACATTTCGTATTTACTTTAATAAGATATAGAATACAGTTGATCTAAATCCGAATATTTACGTCTAAGCAAACGAGAAATATCAGAAATTCCATTCCTCCATCCCGTTTTCCTGGTTGCACATGGCTTAGTTCAGAATGCTTCATATCTCTCTTCACACTACATCGAATTTCTCTCCAGAGAACTCCCATCTGCTGAGCTTTGGTCATCAAGTAAGAGAAGATAAAATCTTTCTCCAAGATTTTATCTTCTCCAACCGTGTTTTGTGAGCATCCATGGTCTTCTCTTTAATTCAGGGCTACAGTTATTTACATCCGAATAAAAGACTAAAACCTGTTGTTAAATATCACATTCTCGATTACGTTTTATAATTTTCCCGAGTTTTTCTTACACATGTTGCGGTGGTAACAAACAAATTAAAGCCTTTCCTAAGCGATTGCCCGAGTATACGCGGCATTCCAGCGGTTAATTCTCATATATGCAAAGCATTGCAGTTGTTTTAAAAAGTTCGGGGTTTTAATTATGGTTTGTAAATTCAATCGCATTTTCTTTATTTCCAATAACTCCTTAGTGAGACGTGTTAAAATGAAATGAATGAAGATGCAAATCTGAAGTGCACAGCATTGGGGCATTCATTCTGTCTTCCTCTTCAACAAATGACTTAGTTACGTTCGTTGTTCAAGAAGAAAATGTTTGCCGATGCCAAGAAACTACTTCCGATCGGAAGTGGCTTCTTGACAAAGGCGAAAAATACAGCAATGTCGAATTTTACTTAGTGTCAGATAAATATTTATATTCACTATAACGGGAGATGTTGATAACACTCTCTGCAAGATACAATCGCAAATATTTTACTAATCGGGAAGGAAAGGAATTTGAGATTCAGTTGGAGGGTCTGCGTCCATTTAGAATATCCCGTTCCTCTTGAGAGTGCACATATATATACACTGAGACAACTGAGAATGTGTGTGTGTGTGTGTGTGTGTGTGTGTGTGTGTGTGTGTGTGTGTGTGTGTGTGTGTGTGTGTGTGTGTGTGTGTGTGTGTGTGTGTGTGTGTGTGTGTGTGTGTGTGTGTGTGTGTGTGTGTGTGTGTGTGTGTGTGTGTATTATATATATATATATATATATATACATATTAAGAGCATAACTTATCAAAACGATGCCTGTCAAGCTCTCTTCTAATATTTAATGCAATAAATAAAAAAAAACAACACTGAGGGAATAAATTCCAAATCATGCAAAAGAATCTGAAAACCTGATTAGCACCTTGGTGTTTAATTTTATTTACTCTCCCCTGATATTCCAAGGGTAATAAAATTAGCTCTGCAATAATATATACGTGAGGAGCTGAAGGATCTTCCTCAGCCATAGCCAAGTTAACCGGTCTTGGGAAGTAAACAATATGGGTTTTCCTCCAGATTTTTCATCCCGCAAAGCAGGCAAACGGGCCTTGAGAAGTCAACCTTACAGGACATAGGATACACCTTGGCATAGGTCTGACCACCTTATCCTGTGAACGGTTTCAGGTCCAATGATTAATAAACTCTCGACACCGTAATGTAAAAGAGGGTAAAAGGAAAATGATATATATATATATATATATATATATATATATATATATATATATATATATATATATATATATATATATATATATATATATATATATATATATATATATACCAGCAAACACGTTTTATTCACGTAGGGAGTAGGCGATGCCGTTTCAGCCCAACATTTGGAGACCAAGTCGGCAGTTCAATCCCCAGTGCTAGCCAATTAGGAAAGGTTGGCCCATGGTTTTCACTAATTAAGCAGCACAGTGAATTAAGGCTCTAAATAGAAGGTAGGCTTACTTGCCGCCATATTGGATCTAGGGTCGCTCACAGTCGCATTCGTTCGAGCTCTTGATTTTTTTTACTTTATAGCGAAATGTGAGGTTGTTCTGCTCTAAATTGTATGCATGTATATGTATATATATATATATACAGCAAACCCATCTCAAGAACAACTATTCGACATTGACACAGTATCTATCATACCTTGCCTTGAACTCATTCACGGTCATAGCACCAACAACAGACTCTGGAAGCTTATTCCACTCATTCACCACTCTCCAAGTAAAAAACCTAGCTCTAACACACTTGTCAACCACAATCTTGCCAAGTTTCCATGCATGGCTCCTAGTCCTCCACCACCAGTCATATTTTCAAAAATATCTTCTGGATCAATCTTATAGAAATCCATCAGTAATTTGAATGTCTCAATCATATCACCCCTCCTTCGCCTATTGACCAATTTCTGCAACCCACAAATCTTCAAGCTATTCTCATAAGGTTCATTACACAGACCTGCTATCATCTTGGTCACTCGTCTCTGGATCCTCTCCACTTCCTCCCCATCATGAAGAAACCCTGGTGCCCATAACTGGGCACAGTAGTCCAGATGGGGTCTTATCAAGGCTCGATACAGAGGAACAACAACTTTTTTGTCTCTGCATGTTAAAGTATTTTTCAGAAGCCAAGTGATTTGATGAGCTGATTTAGTCACTTTTGCAATGCTCCCCCTAAACTTCAATGCCCTATCCACCAACACTCCCAAATCCCTAGCCTCATCAATCTCGTGGTGTACGGTTCCACCAATGCGATATACTGCTGCTATTCTTTTCACTCCAAAGTGCATAACCTTACACTTCGCCACATTAAATTGACATCCATTTTCCCTAGCCCAGTCCTCCAAACTATCCAAATCATCCTGTAAAAGTTTGACATCCTATGCACTCACAATTGCTCTACCCAACTTTGCATCATCTGAAAACAAGTGAACACTTCCTCTCAAATCATTTCCTATATCATTGATGAACAAATTGAAAAGCAGTGGTCCAAGAACAGAGCCCTGCGGCACACCACTAGTCACAAGCCGTCTTTTAGACTCCACTTCTGAATAAACCACTCTCTGGTATCTCTCCTTCAATCACCCTCCTATCCATCTCACCAACCCTATATCTATCCCCATCTGCTCCAGTTTGCTGATTAGGGTTCCATGTGGTATCCTGTCAAAGGCCTTGGCAAGGTTCAGTAGTACCATAGTAAGCCCATTACCCCTATCCAGTTCAGCCGTCACTGTGTTATAAAACGTGAGCAAGTTGCTGAGGCATGATCTACCCTTCACAAAACCATGTTGTCCCCCATACAATATCCCATTTTCATCTATCCAATCCTGTATTCTTTTCTTGACTAATTTCTCTAAGACTTTGACAATGATTCCTGATATGCTAATCGGTCGGTAATTTACAACAGCAGTCTTGGAACCACCTTTATACAGTGGAACTATTTTCCCCTCTTTCCACTCCCTCGGGACTAACCCAGACCCGAGACTCAAATTAAACAAAATGGTCAAGGGTACTGACAATTCTTTAGCTGCTTCTCGTACGATACGAGCTGGTATACCATTCAATCCCACAGATGTATTGACATTGAGGTTATGCAATAGACTACTCACCTCCACTTCATTCACGACAATTCCTGTATAATCTACTGGTTTATTTGTTTCTGCAATGTCACCACCTGGATGATATATTCTTGCAAAGTGCTCATTCAGTAACTCAACTATATCAACTGATTCAGTTACTTCCCTACCATCGGCATTCTTTAAAATCAATCTCTCATGTACATTTTTCCTTTTACTTGCTACATATCGAAAAAACTGTTTAGGATTCTCTTTAGCCTGAATGGCCAATGTTCTTTCGTAATCCTTTTTTGCTTTTCTTACCACACTCGTTACCCTCCTGGCCTGCGCTTTTTACCGTTTATGTGCCTGCTGGTCACCTTTCTCCTTAAATTCCCTCCATAGTTGTTTCTTTTTTTGCAGCTCAAGCTTAATGGTGTTATTCATCCATTTAACCCCTACTTGATTTATTATTCGGACTCTAGGTATACAGTCAGCCATTGCTTCATGAAAACACTTCTTAACTACCTCCCATGCACTATCAACTTCTAGTCCTTGCAGTTGTACATGCCATGGCACTGAGCCAATCAAACTCCTAAGCTTGTCATACTTTCCAGCCCGATAATTCCACATGTACCCTGTCTTAATTGAAAATTCCATACCTTTAGTCACCTCCCAAGTCAAGATCCTATGATCACTCTCACCAATTGGTGGCAATGTGGTCATATTTGTTACAGCCAAATCCTCAGATGTAATTACTAGGTCAAGCACTCTCTTACCCCTAGTATTTTCCATTACATGCTGTCGTAGATAGTTATCCCTTAAGAACCGCATAAAATCCAATTCCTTCCTCCAGTGTGTCCTCTCCTCCTTCCAATCAATGCGACCATAGTTGAAATCTCCCATAATAATTACCCTCCTTCCACTCATTTCTTCTATTTGCTTGTGCATACTGTCACCACCATCTTTTCCATCACCTGGTCTATAGCACACCCAATTGTATATTTTGTTCTGCTAGCCAGCCACAATCTCACACCAAATGGCCTCAAATGTGCTCTTTTCTCTATCCTGCAATTCATCTTCTATTCTCCTTGGCTGCAGCTCATCATCAGCTATCATCAACAATACTCCTCCCCCCATTTTATTCTCCCTGTTATTCCTGAACACACTATACCCATCACAGTCAATCCCACTAGCTATATCATCTACAGTCAGCCATGATTCACTAATACCAATAACCTGTGGTCTGAAAGTGCCAACCATGGCTAAATTCTCTTCCTTCTTGTTCGTAATACTCCTAGCGTTAGTGTACATGAATTTAAGACCCCCATTAGCCCCAACCCTACCTTGATGCCTTATATTAACTATCCCACTCTGATTTGTTGTCCTTATTCGCTCGGACATATTATACTCATTCATATATTCAACTGCCTCCCTAAGGACCGTATATCTACTCCTCCCCTTTAATAAATCTAGTTTCCCTGAATCTGCACATCCACTACATTCAGCAACACTTTCTCAAGTCTTCTTACACCGTAACCATTCAAATGCAAGCCATCCATCTTATATAGATCCTTTCGCCCATCGAACTCACTCCATACGTCCACAAATTCCACACCACTCGTCATACATAACCCACGCATAAAGTCATTCGCAATTATGGCCCTCCTTTTAAACATTTCACTGTCATACCGTGGCAAAAGACGAATCATTCTAACTCTCTCACTCTTTTTTTTTGCTACCTCAAACAATTCATTCAGGTCGTCTATCATTTCCATTTTATCTCCTTTCAGATCATTCGTACCTGCTACAATTATCATTTATTTCACCCTTTCCTTTTGCTCATTAATAGACTCAGTTACATCCTTTATGGTCGCACCAGGTTGGTACGATTTTGTCAAATCCTCTACTAACACACCTCGTACTAACGAGTCTCCATACAATTTATGAACTTGCATACAGTATTTCCAATATATGTTATTCTATTACATAGATCCCCCTCCCGTATGTATGTATGTATAAGTAAACATAAATTACTTATAAATTATCTTTGTTTCAAAGATAATTACAAGTCATGTATCTAGTTTTGTTTTATTTTTTTATTAATATTATTACATGACACCTCCATGGAATCCCAGGACTTTCAGTTCCGTATTTTAAAGTACGGAATTAGACAATGCAGAATTTCTAAAATTAATAACAGTATTTTATCAAAATCGCTAATTCACATAAAGCAGTACAACCAATAATAAAGGACATGGGAAGTCTTTTCTTTACGAATTCACGAAAAATGAATGCTTATGAACGTTATGCAGCCACTTCTATTTACTGATAAATGATGCGAGCTCTAATCGCCAAGATAGCTTTAAAATGGCGGCAAGTACGGGGGGGGGAGGGATCTGTGTAATAGAATAACAGTATTTCCATATGTACTGTATGCAAGTTCATAAGATTTTTCTTATATTTCAATATGAACTTTTAAAAAGCAAGCAGGTCAATGATAATTTATAATTTATTTATGTTTATATATATAGATACATATATATACATACATACAATTTGGAGCAGAACACCCTCCCATTTAGCTATAAAGTCGAAAAAATCATGAGCTCGAACGAATGCGACTGTGGGCATTCGTTCGATTCCCTAGATCCAAAATGGCGGCAAATAAGCGTACCTTCTATTTAGAGCCTTACAGTGAATAGATGGCCATCTCGTGGTCATTAACCCGAACACAACATATTGATGTCTGAAAAAAGTGTCGTTCCGCGGTCAATTTTCTTTAGTTTACTGGATGAAAATTTCCAGAAAAATCCCGCCAGCCTAACTCCGAAACCCATCGATAATCGGCTTCGAAAAATTTCCTCTATTTATCGACTAGATTTTAAACCAAGTCTTCCGCGGTCAAGCACGGCTTATATATACTTGAAAAATCCTGAAGCAAATGGAGAAAATACTGATTATTATTAAATGGAATTTATTCCAGAAACAGTTAAATTACTTTATTATTTGTAATATTACGTGTCGCACGTAGACTTGATGGATTAAAATGTTTTACGGATAACTATTAATTAATGTGATTCCGGTAATGTAATTGAAAAATTGAACATGGATTCCGAGAACAAACTGTAGGATTCTGCTGGATTCTCAGAAATTTTAAAAAATAGTAGTAATGGAATGTATTTCTAGAGTGACTTTTTTCTGTGTTGGTATCAACACACTAAATTGTAGTTTTACCAATTTTACCAAATTATATATATATATATATATATTTTATACAGAACAAAATGTTCGCACTCTAAATGAAATGAGATTGGACAGCGAGAAGAAATGCAAGCCTGCTTGTCAGTAAGTCTCTTTTATAAAATTCTCAGTTTTAAAAAGAATTTAAACTAAGAGTGAAATATACCACTTTTTTCGCTAATTTCGATCTGGCTTGAATTAAACAAGTCGGTCCACGATTTGCACTGAAGGGTCTCAGATTTTAATGTGCAATAAAAATAGACAAAAGGAATAAGTACGGCAATAGACGTTAGCGGATGTTTGATGATGCTGGGAAAAACCATCCCAACACATTCTTCAAATAAACTACCCATAATAGAACTAATCAGTTTTATGAGTGCATTCTTTATACTTATCCCGCTGCAGAGAAGTAGAAAATCTACAGTGCGTGCAGACTGTAAGTGAACAGTGAGACAGAATTAATGTACTGATATTTTCCTTGAAGAGTTCAGAGTTATTGTTGTATGGATATACCTGATGAGGAAGGCTGTTCCTGAGGACAGAGGAAGATAAAATAAATAAAGAGAGGCAGTCGCATGTTGGGCCTATTTGTAGTTGTACTGAGAATGGAAGTTGGGAAGCTAGAGTCATTATTTTAACAGCTCCAGGTGAAAGGACTGGAATGACGGTTGCCAGTTCAGCGACTGTGACAGTGGAAGAACGTTTAAAATATACACAGAGCTGAAACGGTGAGGCTGGCGTGTGTCTGTGAGAGTAGCATCATCTATGGGCGAATTCCTCTCCTGAAAAGCACGATGAAATTGTTGGTAGATTTTAGGTGCATTATCATGAACATGTAAACAGTTTTCTAAGGATGTGCAGTTCAATATCCAATGGCAGGATAGGTGGAGAAAAAATAGAACCTTGTGTATACAATGTGTCGTATTTTAGAGGAGAAATCAGATATTCGTTTATTATGTTTATGCGATTTAGGGATGGAGAGAGAGATAAAGGAAGAGGGAGAGAGTGACACGCAGAGAGAGAACTGTTACTGTCTAGTTATTTGTATGTTACTGAGAATTAGGAAATGAAAGATGAGGTCTGTTTTGCGCGAGAAAGAGAAGGGTAGAATTGGAGGCGACCAGATCGTCTTTGCGCCATTGAAAGGTGGAATGGAATTTAATGTTTAAGGTAATGGTTACAGGGGATGTTTGAGCACGTGGTTTATCTAAATAGATAAATAATGAATGAACAGAGTGTATAATCATCGGTAATGCTGAGGATATTATTAGTTCAAAATATTTCCAGTTAGTATTTTATGTATAACACGAAGAGAATAGGCTCAAGAATACAGCCTTGAGACACTCCTGCATTAGTAGTGAAGCTGGAAGACATGGTGCCATCCATTATGACAAGCAGTAACGGACTGGAGAGAAAACTGACTATCTAATTACAGAGGGTAGCAGGTAGACCGAACGAAGGTCATTTGACAGCAAAAGACTAGGAGGAAAGCGGTGGAGAAGATTGGCAGAATCCATTCAGGTAGTAGCTGATTTTCTGATGAGCCTGAAGGTAGTGGAGGAATTGATACTTAATTATTTTCTTGATTATTTCGGAGGGAATTTATGTGATGACGATTGGTCGAGAGTTGGACTGTAAGTTTGATCTCTCATTGGTATTGATGGACTCGATGCTTGCTTTAATCCGGAGGTGTAAGTGCTAGCTTAATTAAAAAGATTGTAGAGATGATAAAGGAGATATGTTACCACTGGAACACAAGGTTTAACATTCTGAGAATATTTAGGTATCCATGTTGTTTACTATCTTTCGATGTCTTTTTGTTTTTCTGCTTGTTTCTTGACGAGCATCCCAACTACATACTTAGCCTATGCAGTACCACACAACAAATGCAAAACAGCCATCAGAACATCTGCATATGATTCCATAATGACCAATAGCCTAGGCTGAGTATGAAGTTGGGATTCTTGTCGCAAGATACATGCAGTGAGCTGAGGAGGTTTTTGAAATCTACTTTTGTTTACTTCTGCTGAACCATAGTCTTGGAGATTGGACAAAGATTTTGATTAGAAGTGGGAAAAAAGTCTTCATTCCAGCGATGATAATTTCCTTGGGTCAGGCATTAAGTGAAGGACATTAATATTAATAGCTTGATAATAGTGCCAATGCGCTAAAATTCATGCTAAGCAATCTTTATTAAATGTATTTCTGGTGAGCAAAAGGAGTTTTAGGATTACTCATACTGTCTTGTTGACTGAAAGACTATAATAATAAAGTTCAATGACAGAAACTCATTGAACACGACAAAGTGAAAGTGCTTATGCGTGTCAGCGTAGAAAAACTGGAAAATAAAATAGATTTAACCATTAACACCGTACACCAATGAGAATAAATAAAGATTTCCAGTAATCTACAGATTTCTTGTTAAACTCTAGCAAGACTAAGTTTATGCAAATCAGGTCTTAAACTGTATAATCGTCCATTGTGTAATGCATGATAAACGAAAATATAAATCGTTTAGCTTGCTTTGCTGTGTCACCTTATCGTTAATACTATGATTAATTCTGTTGCAGTCAGTGGTCTTACGATATGCAAATGAAGAAACCGAAATCAGCTTTTATAAGTAAGGAGGTAAGCGTAATTTCAATCAATGTGTAGGAACGTTTTAATATAGATTTAATACAAAGACATATAAACAACAATGACTATCGATAATCTTCACCTCTCTAGAACAGGATACTGCAGTTTAATTTTATAATTAATTTAATTTCATTTTACTTTTCGTTTTAGCACAGAATTTCCTTCTTATCTTATACATTTAAATGTATAAGTTATCAAAAAACTTTATGTAATGAGAAACGTACATTATATGCTCGTGACATGAACTAACATGTGGTTATACACGGAGTCGTTACTGGAGACAGCAGAAATATGATCTCGCTGACTATACTGAAATCTCTTCTGTTTCGCTGTGAGCCTTCAGGTCTGTCTTCACTGGGGAAAAATTCCTCTGAAATTTCTGACCAATGAGCGCGCTTTATTTTGAGGACCGCTTTACGAAACCTTTGCATACGACAAAATATCTATGAAGTAAAAAAATTCAATGTGGTCTAAATCCAGGAAGGTCGTGATGAGATTTCATAATCATGACCTTCCTGGATTTCACCACCAGTAATTTTAGTGGTGAAATTTTCACGCTTCGTTCTGCCTTCTGATTATGGATAAGGTCTTCGCTGCAATTGTCCATTCGTCAGAATATATTACCAACAATTAGCATTCTTCTTTGGAATGACGTCCGAAAAGAAAATGTAGAATATTTTCAAAATGCGTTTTGAAACGTTCCTCATGAATTTTGGAATATAAACGACTACAAACTCCGATGACAAATTCATGAATATCCTAAATAAAAAATAAAGAGAGGAACTACATTTTTTCAGGCAGGTTATAAAAACGAAAAGATATTTCAAGAGTCAGCTGTCAGAATCCAACTAGAATTGAATACTATAATCATACAGTAATATTATCCTATCTGGGGTACATGTAGAATGGGGTATATGGCTCATAACTGTAATTGGGTAGATCGAGGAACAACGAAATTTGCATCAGCTGAAATGAAGACACAGGAGCTGTGGTGTGTGTGTGTGTGTGTGTGTGTGTGTGTGTGTGTGTGTGTGTGTGTGTGTGTGTGTGTGTGTGTGTGTGTGTGTGTGTGTGTGTGTGTGTGTGTGTGTGTGTGTGTGTGTGTGTGTGTGTGTGTGTGTGTGTGTGTGTGAAAGCATAAAGCACAAATATTATAACATTATAATGATCGGCCGAGTGGTATGGATATTTGTGATGGTGGTGGTGGTCGGCGATAGATGGTGTTGATGTAGTTGCACTCAGTTGGTGGGTTGAATGGTGGAGACATAGAGTTGTAGAGTAGGTGCCCTCCCTCGATGAGTCTTTGGCACTCCCTGGAGTTTCTACGTAATAATAATAATTACTATAGCCATCCTGGCTGGCCGAGTGATTAGAGTATCCGCTCTCCAATCAAAAGGCTGAGGGTTCGAATCGCGCTGTGGGAATGGATGTTTGTCATTGTGAAAATAGTAATGGTGGTGATGGGAGGTAGATGGCGTTGGTGTAGTTGTGGTCAGTTAGAAAATTGAGTGGTGGAGACAAAGCTGTAGAGCAGGTGCCCTTCCTCGATGAGTCTTTGGACTCTCTGGAGGGGACACATAATAATTAATAATTAATTAATAATAATAATTTCAGAAGTACTTTCGTTTATTTATTTACGGACGTCCAAGATGCCTTTGAAAATTAGACGGTTTCAGTAAAGCATGTTTGCCAAATTTCCTGGACAACACAAGACAGTCCCATTTCTTTACAATGATTGTACGTGAACTGCTTAAAATGTTTCACCAAGTAAGAACGACCAAATAATTACAAAATCCTTCCTCTTTCCCGGTATCCCCACGTCAGTGAGGAAAGTGGATTTTGGACAGATAGGAGACGACATTTTAGATGAAATCAACGCACATACAAAGATGGGGAAGCCAAGATAGCAGTACATCTAGAAGAACAAGCGCATTTTGGGGCAACTATAAACTCGAGAAAAGGAACACTCTCATGTTGAAATAAGAAAAGTTATTCGGTTACGTATCACAAACTATTCCCATCGGAGGTTAAGCCCTACAAAAGAGTTTGAAATGAAGTTAAGGTATGGTTAAATTTAAACTATATTTTGATGAGAATTCTCTCCTATTCAGATTGAAGATTTTAAATGAAAGGTGATCCCTACGAACAAATAAGGGACGGGGGATGCAAAGGTAGCAACACGTGTGAATTGTTTTGTTTCCCGAGTCATTGACATCTATGTGACTTCGTTCATTCTCTTTTTAAATGTGTCAGTACCAGCCTAACTGATCTTGAGAAATATTCACCACATATATATACTCAAATTTAGCGATTAATTCCACATAACCAAGTTTAAATCACTTTTGTCTCTTTTGGTTTCTTTCCTTTTATTTTCGAAAACTCGTTGGATTTACTTGTTTTATATTTAGTGGTGATAAATTACAAATTTTATAATTAATCGATACTCATCAGTTAATATTAAAACGAGCTTCATAATTATACGATTATATGAATACAATCATTAATGTTATCTTCATTTCGATGATTTTAGTTTAAGAATTGTGAAAAGAAGATATTAAACGAGAATGAGATGTAAGTAGTCCTTTTCCTTTCTACCAATTCAATGACAAATATTCTAAGGAGTATCTTAACTGTTGCGCATTTGTAATGAATACTGAAAATTATTTTTTTGATTTACAATTATGTCAGCATACTGACTTACAAAGTCAGTATGCTGACAACCCACCCCCAAACAAACACACACATTTTTTTTCCTTTCATGTTCACATTTTTTAAAATAATTAATTACTGGAATCTCAGTTTTATTATTTCTAGGTCATATTTGAGATCTTAAAATCTTCATTACTTCTCTAATTGAATATTAGTAAGTTTATTACAAATTCTAAGCAGAATAAATATTCTTAAATATGGAGAACACATTAAAGACACCTTCATTGTTTCTATAAATTTACAAATACACATTTATTTGACTTAAATATTATTTACAAGTATATTCACAATGAAAAATTCAAACGTGTAATTGCATAGAAATATTTCACAAGATTTGTCTCTTTTGCTATTTTCCTGAAGAAAGAAAAATTTCAGAGAGTTTAGGGTTTACTCACTTTTTTTACTTTAAGGGATACACAAAATAGGACGCGCGCACGCACGCACGCACGCACACACACACACACACACACACACACACACACACACACACACACACACACACACACACACACACACACACACACACACACACACACACACACACACACACACACACACACACACACACACACAATCTGTGGTCCTGGAAGAACGAATTACAGTAAATAAACTGAAAATGCAGTTGATTCTTTTTCTTTATAAGTTTTTGTCCATTTCCTTATTATTGAAACATTTGCACTGTGGTTCATGATGATGTTTTCCCGCTGTTGTTGACGTTCTCTAGTTAGTGACGTCATGATAAGTATAGTAAAGTTACTGCTATCCTCTTCTCTTAATTTCACACTGTAGTGTGACAGACTGCACTGTGACTTAGTAATTTGCACTCGTAATTTTTTTCTTTTTTCGCATTCATAACTAAACAGAAATTAAGACTTTAAACTTAACAGGTATCTGAAAGTAGGGATACCATATTTCTTAAAAATGATAGGCGACGTCCATGTCGACGACAAAAAAAATTGTAAACAAAAATAAATGTTTATTTTATTTTTGTTTACAATTCAAACAAACCATGACACAAATATTTATCCATTTTAATTGTTGATATTTTCAGAGAAATGAGATTTCTTTAAAAATAATATTATTTTTATCAGTTCATAGAAATCTGAGCAATTCACATCTGAATTCACTTTTATTTTAAGGAGAAATTTAGTGTTTTCAATTAAAAGTCAGACTCGATCAGCAGACCAAACATTGTTCATCAGAGAAAACACTCTTTCAACTGGTGCAACTGATCACGGTAAGCAAGAAATTCATCAGCTTTTCAGAGTTTTGACATTCACACCCATATTGCTTTTATCATTATAATACTGCAACCAGAAGATTCGCATCACTCAGTGCAGGCTTATGATATGCTTCTATATATTTTTTTTAAGGTGATTGCTTGTTTTTCTTTATTTTACTTTCAAATCTTTCAGTAGTATTTTTATAACTGAAACCTCAGCAAGGATATTGTGCATTTCAACAAATGATTTTTCAGAAGTAGAGATATGGAATTAACAAATTCTTAGGATGCATCAACATCTGGCGAATGAGTCTCAAAATCCCGACTTGTTTGTATTTATAAAAACTACTCTGTAGCTTTCAGCCTGCTTTCCCACATTTCTCATAAAAATTCAAAATATGCTTTTCAATATCAACTTTTTGTCTCCTTTGTTAACATACAGAAACTGATTTTCTTTTAAACTGTGGGATGAGCTTGTACTCTTTTAATATTACATTCGATTCCTTGTGCCTTAAAGCTACTACTGTAGCTTTAAGGCACAAGGAACTGAAAATTCAAAATTCACAATTTAAGGTAGGGTATGGAAAATATTTTAAGATCTCATTGCTAGACGCTTTGAATAACTATGAGCTGTCACAGAGAGTCAACCGTTATGATCCCATTATTCTACAGGCAAAATAAAAAAGAAAAAGCTAGCATATAACGTAATTGTGGGGTTTTTAATGGAAAAAGTACAAAATGAATTAAACGGTGAACATTTTGTTCTTATATTAGATGTATGCAATAGATTAAGATATGGAAAAAATATGAATGTGCAGAGAAATCTTGTGAAATTTCTTGCCACAAATTAATCAGAGACTTTTCTGATAATCCACTCAGTGAATTATTAGTCTTATTTGTTCATGCCAATCTTCAAATATTTAAAGAAACTGTGTCAGCAATTTTGGAAAACAAATTGTGCTACAAAGTAGCTTGGAAGCACAAGGAATTGAGTATTATTAGGATGCTATTTTCAAAAATAAACGGAAGGTATATTTTCTTTTCTTTTCACACATTTGTACATGATAAAAGTTTAAAATCATACGGCTAGCAAATAACATATTTGTGGGTTTTAATGGATAAAATACAAAATGAAGTAAATAGTGACAATTTTGTTACTATATTAGATGTATCCACCAGGTTAGAAAAACCTTAAACATTTTCGAGTTTGCAGACAAATCTTGTGAAGTTTCTTGCCACAAACTAATTAAAGACTTCTCTGAAAATCCACTCTGAGAATTTAGTCTTCTTTGTTTATGCCAACCTTCAAATGTTTACAAAAACTGTGTCAACTTTTTGGGAAAAAAAGTCAGCTACAGACTTAGTTTGGAAGCACAAGGAATCAGATGTTAAATCAATAGCCAGAATTTTTATTTGAGAGGATTTAACATGAAAGTATAGTATGAGACCTAATGATCAGTTGAAGCATAAATAAAATAATTAATTACTATTTTATGTGTTGGAATAACATTCTTAAAATAATAAGGATAAATAATATAGAAAATGTTTTGAGCCACAGAGATAATCAATACCCTATAATGTCACAAAGTAAGATAACATCATATCAACATCACATACACCAGCATGCGAAAACATGTCCATGACTATTCTGTGTGAATGTTACATTTTTGAAGAAACAGGCAGGGTGAACAGTACTATAAGTACAACAATCGAGTTGAGTGCATTTTATTTACTGCAATTCGTATATATGCAGTGCAGTGCAGCTATCATATTGTTTTGTGGTGTTTTGTGTCTGGTAAAGTAAAATAATGAGTGAGACACAAGAGTCTTTGAAATTTTCTTTCTTCAAGAAAATAGCATGAGACCAAATTCTTCACATAGCTCTGAAAGGATGGAAACCGATTATTATTTTAGAAGATACGTACACTGTGATGTGGTTATCCAGGATCACTTGAGAAAGTTATGCAGGAAGTGGTCTGATATCCTTGCCTACTTGCAAAGAAGAGTAGACTACGAATTGGATCGCGGAGTGTTATATTCTCAAATGATAAGATGGTGAACTAACGGTCGATGTTATAGGAGATGGTGGAAGTAATGTTTTCTCTAGTAGTTGTGAGGAAACTGAGAGCTTTTCATCAAAAATGTATGATATTCATAATCATTTAATATTTTTGGAAACTGAATTACCGTATATTATCACGTATAATGCGAAACATTTATGGTAAAAAATACTACTTAAAGTTAGGGATTCGCAGATCTTAAAAAATATATATGCGGATTTTGAAAATAACATCTTATTAGACTTTCACACACACACACACACACACACACACACACACACACACACACACAATATATATATACTACCTATTGCCTATGCAACCAAAACTACTTGACCCACTCGCATTCGGTGACCGAGCGCGCATTGTATCTGCGCATAAAGCCAGTAATGTAAGTAATGCTAATATCCCGCCCCCTTGGTGGGATATTAGCACAGTTAGGTATATCGGTTTAACCACAATTCATTTTAAAGATTATTCGTTAAACAAACCTAGCCTGAAAATGAGCCAACAGAAACGTTTATCTTTTGAAACAGTATTTAAATTGTGTGTCGTGAAGTTTGCAGAAGAACATAATAACAGTTTTGCTATGAGAGAATTTGCTGTAGCAAAGAGTAATACGGTATTAGCCTTTGGTGTAAGCAAAAATACAGTCTTAAAAAATCCACAAAACGTGCCTGTCGTGGTAGCATCATTTCCAGAACTCGAAGAAGATCTAAACGAAAGGATTTTGATGCAACGACAAGATGGCATTATAGTAACAAGAAATGCAATTCGTTTTCGAGCTCTACAACTCAAGAATGGTAAATTCGAGAACACACCAGGTATTTCATCTTTTCTTGCTTTGCCTGGGTGGTGCAACAGATTTATGGAATGCAAAGCATTAACATTATGACACCGAACAAAAATTGTGCAGAAGTTACCAAAGCAGCTTGAAGAAAAAGTGGAGTCCTTCCCTAAATTTAACATAAAATTACGGAAGTGTGACGGATATGAATTTTCCCAAATAGGCAATATGAATGAGACATCCATGTACTTTGATATTACTGGGAATCGAACAGTAAACTAAGTTGGTGAAAATGGTGTCCTCATAAAAACAATAGGACATGAAAAAACGCATTTTACTGTTGTTCTAGCATGCATGGCAGATGGAACCAAATTAAAGCCGACAGTGATATCTAAAAGGAAGAAACTTCTGAATAATATGAAATTTCCACCAGGTGTCTTTGTTCATGCCAATCAGAAAGGTTGGATGGATGAAGAAGGTGTACAATTGTGGCTGGATCAAGTATGGAACATATGTCCAGGTAGCTTGTTACATCAATAAAGCATGCTAGTCTGGATTATGTTCTGGGCACATTTACTGAAGGCAAGCAAAGAGAAAGCACATGAGGTATGTACAGACCTAGCCGTCACACAGGGTGGTCTAACTTCCATTTTGCAGCCGCTTGATGTCAGCTTGAATAAGCCGGTTAAAGATCACTTATGTGAAAATGGAGAGAATGGATGTCATCTGGTTTGGTGAAGATCACAAAGGGTGGGAATTTTCAGAAGCCTGAGATCACCCTAGTCACCAGCTGGGTTAAAGAAGCATGGGATTCTATACCATCTGAAATGATTCAGTGCTCATTTCTTAAATGTGGAATAAGTAATTCAATGGATGGATCTGAAGATAACGTCATATACGAAAGCGAGGATGACGCACAACAAAATGGAGAGCATGATGACGATGACGACAACTGCTACACTGATGATGCAATGCCTACAGATGAATTTATAAATGAAATGTTTGAGGATTCAAAAGATGAAGAAGAATTTAAAGGATTTTGATATTTTGTTTTAAAATAAATATTTCTTTTGTTAATTCGTATTGTAATATTTATAATGTTATGGAACAAGATTAACAGATCGCATTATATGTGGACATGGCATTTTAGGGCTATTTTTAAAATGAAATTTCTAGTGCGTATTATACGTGGATCGCATTATATGCGAAAATATAGGGTACTTGCTATTCATATCATGGGAAGAATTATCCAAACCAATTTAAATTCACCATAGACCTTCAAGACTTTATTCATATCGATAAAGATTCTTTATTTTTGGACATTTATGAACACTATATGAAGATGCTTGTCTATGTCTATATTTGAAATATATAAGAATACCTGGAAAGTTTCAGGAGGCATGGTGTCATATCTAACCAAGCCCTTATCACATGTATGGAGCTGTGCTTCCTATGGTGTCATATCTTAAGACTATTTTGTGTGACCAGATATTTTGATGTAATGTAACCAAGAAACAGTGAGTACCAAAGATTTTCTTTATTGAACTCATTATAAAATGTTAAGTGTGTTAACTAAATCTTGTGAAATATTTTTAGATAATTACATATTCAAATTTTTCTCTGTGAATATACTTGTAAATAATATTTCAGCAAAATAAAAGATGCATGTGTAAACTTAAATGAACAAATGTGTGCTTTTATTGTGTTTGTCACAGTGAAATTTTTACTCGGTTATTCTGATTAGAAGTTGATATATAAATCCATAAAATTTTAAAAACGAAATGCAATACTCTGTTTAATTATTGAAAAAAAAAATTCACATTTCTTTAGGAAAAAGTAATAAACTTTTAAGATTTGAAATTTTAAGATCTGTACCATATATGTAAAAATTGGTGATAAAGAAATCTTCAAGCAGAGTCATTAACACACATCAGAATACATTATAATAGAACAAAACATGAAAGAAAAAAACGTGCATGTGTCTTTGATGGATGTGAGAGGATACTACTCATATCCAGCAATTAATTATTTTAGAGACATTTCTAATGCTTCCTAATGACATTGTTTCAGTCATCTATAAACGTTTCATCCATATACTAGAAAACCTGAACTCATTATCTCATTTAAAATGGTCGTGTCATTAGCATCACAGAAGGACAGTGCATATGCATCAAAAGGAAAGATATGAGTCATGATTAGACACTGTTGAAGTTTACATTCATATAAACATAACACTATCGTCTAAATATTTAAACGTTTGGAACTTTGTAACATCGAAATTAACAAAGTATAATGCAGAGGTATTATTGATTAAAAGAATAATAAATAATTATTTATTTCAGCTGGAAAAAGAGGTTTTTAAAAAGAAAATGCTAACGCAGTTTCCAAGCCCTTGATTGTCTCATTTCCTTTAGTTACAACTTACTAGTGCTAAAGAAAAAATTATGACATTTTGAAAAAAAATAAAAATAAAATAAAATTCTGACTACAGAAGCAGCTTTGAAGCACAAGTAATCGAAGGTAAAATTAATAGCCAGAAGGGACAGCAAGTTCATCCCCATGGTTTTGCAATGAAAAGCAGTTTCTGTATGTCAATGAAGAAGACATAAAAAGTAGATTTTGAAAACCATATTTTGAATTTTTATGAGAGAAGTATATCTTATTAAGAAATGTGGGAAAGCAGAATCAAAACTACACTGCAGATTTCATGAACACAATGAAGTCGGGATTTTGAGCTTCAATGGTCCCATGTTGATGCATCCTCAGAATTTGTTAATTCCATATCTCTACTTCCCAAAAATCAGTTGTTGAAATACACACTCTTTTTGCTGAGGTTTCACTTAAAAAAATACTACTACAAGATTTAAAAGTAAAATAGAGAAAAACTAGCAATGAGATTGAAAAATGTATGGAAGCATCTCAAAAGCCCGCATCAAGTGATGTGAAATTTTAGGTTTCAGTATTCCAAAAGAAAAACAATATGGGTGTGAATATTAAAACTTTGAAAAGCTGATGAATTTCTTGCTTACCATGATCAACAACACCAGTTGAAAGAGTGTTTTCTCTGATGAACAATGGTTGGTCTGCTGATCGAGTCTAACTTTTAATTGAAAACACTAAATGTCTCCATCAAATAAAAGTGAATTCAGATGTGAATTGCTCAGATTTCTATGAACTGAGAAAAATGACACGGTTTTTAAAGAAAGTTCATTCCTCTGAAAACATGAATGATACAATTAAAATGGATAAATATTTGTTTGAAGACAATCATTTTATTTTTCTTTACAATTTTCACTTATTATTTTTACGAAATATGGTAACCCTACTTTTAGACACTTGTTAAGTTTAAAGTCTTAATTTCTGTTTAGTTATGAATGAGAAAAAAGAAAAAAATTACGAATGCAAATTACCAAGTCATAGTGCAATCTGTGATACTACAGATTGTGAAATTAACAGATGAGGACAGCGGTGACATTACTTTACTTATCATGATTTAACTAAGTAGAGAACATCCACAATTGCGGGAAAACATTGCCATGAGTCACAGTGCGAATGTTGCAATATTAAGGAAATGGACAAAAACCTATAAAGAACAAGAATCAACTGCAATTCCAGTTTATTTACTGCAATTCGTTCTTCAAGGTGACAGACTGTCTTTGTGTGTGTGTGTGTGTGTGATGGGGGTGATACTATTTATATTCAGTAATTAATTATTTTAGAAAATGTGAATATGAAAGAAATTAAAGAAGTGTGTGGTTTGTTTGAGGGGGACACCACTGATATCCATTACTTAAGTATTTTAGAGAATATCTAACTACAACCTATTGACAAGTAAAACGTGAAAAAAGTGTGTGTGTGGGGGGGGGGGGACACCTATGATATCCAGTAGTTAATTATTTTAGAAAGTGTCTATAGCTATCTATTGACAAATATTTTCCCATAGTTCCTCTCAAGCCAACGACACCAACACTTGACCAAATAATCTCCCAGAATTCCAGTCTCTAATCATTACCCATAATGCTACATGCAAACAAAAAATTCATCTCATGTCACAGATAAAGCCGCTACATCCCAGAATTCCAGGCTGTGATCATTACCCATAATTCCGTGCAAGAACCAAAGACACAACGTGACATCAAAAATGGATCTTTCCCCCCCCCCCAGGGAAATTCCGAATGCTCCATACTCTAAACATTACTCAGAATTCCATACTAAAACCATTACACAGAATACCACACTCGACCCAACGAAACAAGGTGATTTCCTTGATGGATGTGTCAGGCCGGGAAGTTCTAAGGATTTCATACTCTATCTTATCTCTAAGCATCACCAACAATTCCATATGCAAACAATTATGCCATAAACAAACCAAAATACAACGTGGCGTCACTGAGAGATTTCTCCCCTTGCGAAATTCCAATCATCTCATAATCATGATGTCACTGATCGAATCAGACAATAACGTTACTGATGTTATCAGCCAAATGTGTCCTCAGGGAAATTCCAAACATTCCATACTCATGATATCACAAATCCTTATTTTAACTTGATCTTGATCTTATTTAAAGTGACCAACCACCGTATTACTCACATGAATTGAGGCATTTTGTCAAAGTTAATTAATAATTCCGTGTAGCTTACACGATATTACGAAATTTTCTCTCTAAATTCTGTTTCTCTTTAAATTCTAAATATGTCTACATAAATAAGCTAATGCCTTTTTATTCCCTTATAAGGAATAGGCGAAACCTTTAAATGCAGTCTAGCTTTTGGAGACTTAGTGGGCAGTGCAGTGTCCACCAGTGTCCAATCAGAGTTAGCTTATCCATGTCTATCACTAATTATAGGTGCACCGATGAAGAGACGGGCAAACATGTTCTGCCATCTCTTGCTACCTAACCCTAACAGGATATGTTACTCTCTGAAATAACGTAGGTTCTATGGTCGGCGACTTGACTTCAACATTTTAGTCTATCTTCTTTGTTTATAAAAAAAACGTTTACTTTTACTGTAAAGGATGATAACCTGGAGAGATTCGTGGCATTTAAGAAAGTGAACTGGTAGTATTATCGATAATAGGTGAAAACAGGTATGTTAATTGCAGCATTCAAATATGAGTTGTTCGATTTTTGCAATGACAAAAGGTGTGGGACATCAGAGAGTGACCTATATATAGATTATGATGAGGAATGCTGCATCGACACCTTAAGTTTGCCGCAGTATTCCTTTCTGTTCTCAGAATTTGCTGCTTTGCACTTTGTGATGACAAATTTATTATTCAATTTTAAAACGTACTTTAATTTATTTATTCCTGAAATTCCTGTACAGAGCGAAAAGCAAACACACTGGAACCTAATTTTATGTTTTGTAATAATTGAAATAATTTCTGGCTTAACTTCCTTTAATTAGTTAGTAAGGGCGGCTACTCAGAGAACAACATCCGTGAAATATTCCCTGAATATGCTAACATAAAATGGATTTGAACGGGAAATTCAGCACTACAGAAATATTCATTTGGCCGATCATCAGCATCCTGAAATTCAATTAATTCACCATTTTCATCTAATCCTCTGTGCGGCTCAGTCGTTACCATTCGACTTTAGGCTTGTGGCAAGGATACAAGATTATTTCTTATTAATTACAACTTAATTCTGAGCAAGGTTTCTTTTCTGAAGCTAAACACATCTTAGCAATAACTTTCTTTACTTAATGGATTACTGCAAAACTTATTTATTCTTCATAAACTGTTTTTGCACGTTTGATTATACTTTCTTTTTATAACCCCTTTAGCCTGGAATGTGCATGCAGCACAGAAATAAAAATAATATTTGGCCACTTGGAGATCATGGAATACAACTACAGACCAAAATTCGACGTAAGTTAAAAGATTCCTTATTTCTCTCTACACAAAAAATGTCTTTTATTTCTTAAATCTCGAAAACAATAATAAGCTCAGCATTAATTACTTATAGTTAGTACTATTTGAACTCAGTGTCGTTGTATTTCGCATAATGAAAGGGTGCGAAAATACGGAAAATTAATGGAAGTAATAAGAGAAATGCATCTCAAATACTTTCCGTGCTTCAAATGCATTATGATTACTCAGAAACTGATCAGCAAACATTTCTGCTGGTTTTGACAAAAACATCAGAAAAGTGTTCATACAAAAGAAAGTGGATCGTTAACTAAATGCTCCCTCGTTTACCGCAGCACAGGAAAATCTCAACGATACTCCTAGCCACATTAAAGTTAGCCATGGATTAATTCTCTCAAAGTACTCTATGGAAATCAAGGATTCGGGTACCGAAATGAATTCCGAACAATCGAATTGTTGGCACGCGGTTCGTTCAGAGGCAATTTCAAAGGACATCGTGTTCCGTAGCTTATTGTAGTCAAACTACTAGCCTAAGAATCTGACGTGTACTGTTTGCTTGATTGCTGACGAAAGTGGACATGTTATGAAGCGTAATTGTGATTTGCTCCATGGACAAAGACAATCGATTAAGAAGAGGGCACAGCCATTCAAGAATTTTTGAAAATTCATCCTGTGAATACAACAAGAATTGTTGGAGAGGCCTTCGCTTGAACTCTTTGAAACCACTACGAAGGAACTTGAAAAGAAACTGTGTTCACAAGCATTGGAAAACTTGAACTTTTAATCTTCTATGGAAAACGCAACGACTATTCTTCACATAGTAAATTGGTTTGTTGTAGAATTCTCTACTGAAGATAAAACTTCGAATAAAGAATAGAGCCTGCCACCAATAAAATTATCGAAGTGGATGTGAAGCACCGCCGAAGAAGGTGCTGTTATAGAACTTTCTCCCTATTCGTTTATTAGAAAGACTTCACAGAGGCTTTTGCAAAATGATTCCAGTGAGAAAAAAATTGTAGCTAATGATTCAATTTCCGAATATACTGTTCTTATTTAGAAATATGCCTCTTATATGTCTGCCAATCAACAAAAAAATCATTAACCAGGTTATTATTCTTTATCCTGGGTAGGCTAAGGATTTTTTCAATAATTCTTGTTACTATTTGTGTAGCTTATATTTATTGATTTCGTACGTATTCCTTTATCCTTCGTGTGGCGATCAAACATGGGACTTTTCAAGCCATTTCAGGAATCCAATTACCGGCTTAATAATCTCACCATGGAAGAGGAAATTTCTCTCCCACCTAAACATATTCACAAAATGCATACTCATTGCGGATTTCGAACCTGCAGCCTGTGGTTCGATGAACTAGTAGATAAACTACTTGCTTGGTTCTGTCAATATCAGACGTTGTCCTCCCCTTTTTCACCTTCTTCAGCTGGGTATTTACCACGAATTACGTAAGCAGGGTATCTCTATAATTGCAAAAGTGCTCCATCGCATTTTAAATTATTGGTCTAACATTGTTGGTCCCTTTCTTCAACAAACAGCCTTTGGCATATCTTCATTTTTTATTAGTAAAAATAAATTTTTAAATTTCTGACATTTTCAGTTACTGATGTAAGTTTTCGACGAGTACGTTTCACAAGAAAATGTTTCAAACTGGTATGAAGAACAACGGAATTAATTGAAAATTATAGTGGATTGTTTTAAGCTAAATAGCTGTGCCATTAGTTCTAATTGTGCTCACTTGATTTTCTCGCAACCATTTCACTGTGCTCTGATAAACATTGAATATCCATTGTTTTGATAAAAACAATTATAGCAAAGATGGATAGCGGTACTAACAGTTTAATTTTAAACTTACTTTCGAAATAATGTAACGCATAAATTATTTTTAGAAGTAGAAATAATAAATTACAAATGGCAGTGTTATTTTAGTTAAAAATATTCATTTAATGTTATAATTTCCGAACATTATAACAGCTTGAATGCAAGTAAAACACCAAATTGTGTTTACATGGCCTCTTATGATTTGAGTTTTGATGAAAAAATGTGCCTTTTAATTGCAGTAGGATACTAATCTTCCTGTTTATTTAGAGAAATGCTGTCCTGAGTTATGTGGGAGGATATTTGGCCATCTGGCTAGGAGTTTCTCTGCTCGTAGTACAAGAACTTCTCGTGTTCATGACGAAAGCAGTGTGGAGACGAGCACGCAGAAATATCGCCAAGGAAAGAAAATGAAACATTTACTGACGATGGAGCAGCTCCTTCACAAAATTCCAACACGATCATTAAAAGTATGTAACATTCTGGTAAATATGCATTTTATGTTGACCGGTGGAAATGATTTCTGATTTTATTGTACTTCACTGAACATTGAATCCATTTCACCATTTTAAGAATATCTATCAACAGTTTCTAGATTATTCAGTAATGCTAGTTAAAGATAAGCAAATTGCCATAAATTCGTGTTAGCAACTTGTTCGTTTTCGTTAAACTAAATGGCTTACTTCATATTGATACGAAAATAATTATTTCTATGAGTGATGTAGTTTGACGTGAAAATTGCATGTAAACTTGATTATGTATGTGCATGTTATATCCCATCTGTAGGGATAATGCAATTTAATGTATTTTATTTTGGAATAAAATCGTTATATTTCTCTCCTTTTCTCATTCGAAGCAAAATTATTTTCACACTGCAGAGAGTTGGCCTGTCGTGGAACCTCCAGCTTGTTGGATCAGGATTTGATTTCAGAGTTACCCTCTCTTTGGTAAGTCGCCGAACAAGGTTACGTAGCGATGAAATTCCTATCAGGAATTAAATTAGAAAACAATGATTCCTAGCCTTCGAATACTTTAATAGCATCAGGATGAAAAGAAAGCGAGAGGGAAATCCGATTCAAACTAAGAGGAAGAAGAGACCAGACCCAGTTTCAGGACAATGGGGAAGAAAATTCTCTTATTATTCGGCTGATAAACTGTGTGGCCGAATTGATCCCAGTGTCCCTGTTCAATATATTTAGACTAATCCACAATATCTGGTGGAACTCCCCCCCCCGCGGCACGCTCCTTCTAGGGATTTCAGTGTCATTTGCCATTTATCGATATTAATGGAAAATGGAAATTCTGACAACATCCTTTCTAGTGTAACTACGACGAAAGACAAAGTACAAATCCGGAGAAAGACAGAGGAATAAATCTTTTCTGCGCTATATTAAAATTCAAATAGTAATTATAATTCTAATTAAAATTGTAAAGTTATACTCTTTAGCGTGAGGAGATTTCCAGAGTAATATTATATTAGCGGAATTATGCTAAAAGAAACTGAGGAGGCAAGGGATCTTGGTATATTGGTGGCTAGGAATTGGAAGTTCAAAGGTCAAATAGCAAAAGTCTCAAACACAACACAGAGGATTATTAATAATAATAATAATAATAATAATAATAATAATAATAATAATAATAATAATAATAATAATAATAATAATAATAATAATAATAATATTATTATTATTATTATTATTATTATTATTATTATTATTATTATTATTATTATTATTATTATTATTAAGAGAGACCTCGAGGGAATCAGCTACTCATCGAGGGAGGCCACATACTACACACACACCAGCTATCATATTTATTCTGTAATCCATTCACACAACTTCCACTCACATCCAATGGCAATCCATTCCAATCACGCACCACCATCTGACAGAAAAATCTCTCCTTCACACCGTTCTTGGCAGCCTTCATTCCCAGCTTCCAAAGATGCACTCTCGTCCTTTCCCCACTCTCTATAAATTTTAAATTTATTTTTAGAAGCACGATTATATAAACCTTTCAGTTTATGAGGCACGATTATAACATTGCCATTTGTAATTTTGCTAGTGTCTGCAGTCTACAAATTCTCAATCTGTCTTCATAATCTGTATTTCACAATCCTGATATCATTTTTAACACTCTCCTTTGCAGAATCCCAAAGGAAACCAGGACACCAGAGCTGCGCACAATAGACCAAATGAGGTCTTATCAAGGCCTTGTAAAGGCAAAATAACATCCGTATCTTTAAATGTGAACGTTCGTTTCACCATTGCAATTATCCTTTGAGTTGTATTTGCAATCTTTGCCACATGGTCCCTAAACTTCAACTTCCTATCTATTAACACTCCAAGATCCCTAGCCTCATCAGTTTCTAATAGCCTATTCGCACCAATATATTACGACATTGGATATCTAATCATGACAAAGTGAACGACTTTACATTTACTGACATCCATTTTCTCATGCCTATAATTCCAGCCTATTCAAATCATTCTGCAAAGACCTGTATATCAGCAGCATTCCTGATTACCCTACCTATCATTTCATCATCCGCAAAGAACTGTTTGTCACTTGTCAAATCCTTCCCAATAACATTATTGTACAGATTGAATAACAGTGGACCAAGCACTGATCATTGCAGTACACCACTTGTTACCCTAAACCTTGCAGAATCAGAACCCCGTATACCACATTTTGATATCTGTCAGTCAGCGATCCTCTTATCTATGCTAATATGCTATAACCCAAACCCATTTTCTCCAATTTATGCAACAGTCTACCATGCTGTATTCTTTAAAAAGCCTTAGCAAAATCCAAAAGTACCATTGCAAAGTAGAGATTCACTGTCAACCCATTTATTGGGCCATAACCAATTTTTCCAAAATCTTCACCACCACTCCAGAGTTACTTATTAGTCGATAGTTAGATACATCGGTTTTTGCACCACCCTTGTGCAATGCAATTACCATACATTCCTTTCATTCCTGCGAAATCTGAGACTCATATTAAACATCCTGGTCAAAGGAACGGCCACTTCATCTGAACATTCTTTTAGCACACGTGCTGATATTCCATCAGTTGCTATTGCCGAATTCTTACTCAGTTTGTGCAACAGCTCTAATGCTTCGGCCACACACACACACACACACCTGCGTTTCTTCGTCTAGTGAAGAGGTAACAGTGAGCTCAATGCTGCGCTCAACAGGTTGATAACTTTTAATGAAAGGGGTACTCATTGACTGAACAACCTCTTCTGCATCTGTAACCCTCATTCCATCTGTATTTAGAAGAGTTATTTTATTATTTCATATTCATTCTTTCTTTTACTTGCAGCATATCAACAGAATTCTTATTTATTATTATTATTACACGGGCACCTACATGGAGTCCGAGGATTCATCGCGGCAGATGCAATCTATCCACCAATCTCTCCTTGAAGCCATTATCACACAAAACACTCACAACTGTCATTGGTAACCCATTCCAATTATTTCCCACGCTACAAGGAAAATATGTAGCCTCCACATCCCTATTCACCACACCTTTATTCAACTTCCAGAGATGATCCCTTGTTCTATCCCCTCTGGCCATGTGCTGAAACATTTCCCCTGCATCTGTCCTATAAAATCCTTTAAGCAACTTTAATGTTTCTATCATATCCCCTCTTTTTCTCCTATCAACCGACTTCTGCAATCCGCACACCTTGAATCTATCCTCATAGGGCACATTTCATAGGCCCCTCACCATCTTGGTCAGTCACCTCTGAATCCTCTGCACCGCTTCCTCAATCCCTAGAAACCCAGGAGACTAGATTTCAGAACAGTAATCCATATGTGGGCGTATCAAGGCCTTATAAAGAGGAATAACGACTTCCTTATCTCTACTTGTTAATGTTTCCTTCATTAGCCAAGTAATCTCATCAGCTACCTTAGCAACTTTAGCAATATGCATAAATTTAATTTCTCGACATTACACTGATACCCATTAACTTTTGCCTATACTAATAGACTACTTAAATCGTCACGCAAGCTCTCAGCTCTCTACATAGCCTTTTAACTATTCGTCTACCAAATTTCTCTTGAGGTTATTTCTTACACCATTTATTTAAAAGCAATGACCATAGAAATCAGCCTTTGGCGCATCACCAGCTTTCGAACCGATTCTCTCCCTCCATATACCACTTTTTTATGTCTTGCCAGTAGCCGCCCTTTTACCTACTTAACGAGTGTCATGACCATCTCCATTTGTTCAAATTTGCGTAACAGTGTTCCATGTGGTATTCTGTCAAATGCCTTTGCAAAATCATTGTATAGCCATTTCCTCTATTCAACTCAGCTGTTACTCAATTATAAAAAGTTAGTAAATTACTATGCCATGACGAGTCGTCTTCACAAAGCCATGTTCACCCTCATAGGGTATCATAATTTTATCTGAATATTCTTAAATTCTCCATTTTTATCATTTTTTCTGGTACTTTACCACCACGGCTGAGATACTGATTGGTCTATAATTTACAACTGCAGTCTTTTAGAACCTCACTTATGCAAAGGAATAATTCTGCCCTATTTCCATTCCCTTGAAATGAAGGGAAGAAGGAATAAAGATTGGTGGTGGACAGATATTTGCAATAAGATACGCATATGACAAGGCATTATTATCAAATACTGAAAAAACAGGACTACAACATCTGTTGAAGAGTTGACTGGAATCCTATATCAATTATGGAATACAAATTAACATAAGAAAAACATAGGTTTTTCTTATGTTAATTTGTTAATCAAGTACAGACATTTAAATATCTAGGAAGTGTTATTAGCAGTAATGGAAGTTGTAAAAGTGACATAAAAGCATGATCAGCGATGGAAAGGGATGCCTTTAATAGAAAATGGAATTTATTCAGAAATAAAATGGATAGAAACCTAAGGAAAAGACTAATAAAATGTTATGTGTGAAGTGTTGCACTCTATGCAGCTGAAACTTGGACATTGAAGAAAGAAGAAATTAAGATTTTGTAAAGCTTTGAGATGTGGATTTGCAGAAGGATGGAAAAATCAAATGGACAGATAAAATAACTGATGAAGAGGTCTTTAAAAGAGTAGACGAAGTCTTTTAAGGAGGATAAAAAGAAGCAAGCGAAACTCGATTGGACATATTCTGAGAGGGAATGGAATCAAAAGAGATACCATCGAAGGAAAAATAGACGGAAAAAGACCCAGAGGAAGAGTAAGGAAAACAATCTTAGATGACATGCTGAATGGAGACAGGTAAACAGCCTTGAAAGAGAGGGCTCAAAACAGAAGAGTGTCGAAGGAAAGTTTCTGCTACTAAACGAAAAAACTGCTCAACTGCAGAATACTCAAGAAGAAGAAGGAACTCTACCAGAGCTGCGAGTTAAATTAAACAACTTAGTCAAACGCACTGCCAGTTCCTTTCCACATTCTCGCAAAACACAAGTTGATATCCCATGCAATGCCACAGCTGCATTAACATTGAGATTTTGCAATATCCTAAGATCCTCCATTTCATCTACCGCTGTTTCCACATTAGTGTCTGTCACATAGGTTGAAGCAGTAACCTTACTAAGAAAATATAGCAATATGGCCACTCAGTATCTCAGCTATTTTATCTGCTTCTGTCTCCTCATGACCATCATAATTCATTAAGGTTAATCTCCCACAGTCATTCTTCCTCTTACTTGCCACATAATGGAAGAATTCTTTTGGATTTCTTTTGACCTACTCTAAATTCTTCTCATAATCTGATTTTGCCTTCCTTGCCATACTGGTCACCTTTCTCTTTATATAGCCTACACAGCATTTTCTTTTCCTGTAGATCGTGCTAAATGATATTATTAATCCATCTGACTCCTACCGGATTACCGCAGGTATACAATTTAATACTGCTTTCTCTATATGACCATTAACTATATCCCATGCACTACTGACATCCTTACCCTGCAGTGTTTATGCCATGGTACAGATTTAAGCCCCTTCCAAAGCATGTCATAATCTCCTGCCTTGTATTTCCATATATACCACATCTTGATAAATATTCCTCATGCGCTTCAATCTCCCAAATCATGACCGCATAGTCACTTTCACGAATTGGAGGCAAAGTTGTAACCTTAGTTTTGGATAGCTGTTCTGATACTATGACCAGATCCAATATTTTCCCATCCCTAGCCACCTGCACTACATGTTGCCTTAAGTAATTATCTCTAAGCACATGTATAAATTCAATTTCCTTTCTGCCATGTGAGCTTCTTTCCTTCCATTCTATATCTCCATAGTTGAAGTCTCCCGTCATAATCCCTCGACCTTGTACTTATTGTACTAATTTGGCTATGCATGTCTTCCAGATCATCTGTGGAACCCCCTGGTCTATACCAACAACCAACTGTATATTTTCTCTTATTGGTCTTAATCTCACACCAGATTGTATCAAATAAACAGTCACCCTACCGCCTGTCGACTATTTGTTTAGGTCTCAATTCATCTTCTATCAACAGCAGTACTCCTCCCCCCAGCCTATCTTCTCTATCTTCCCTGAAAATACTAAACCCTTCAAATTCAATTCCTGTAAGTACATCATCTGTTGTTATCCAAGTCTTACTAATGCCTACAACTTGTGGCCAGGTTGCAATAACCAATGCCAAAATCTCCTCCCTCCTGTACTTCTGGCATTAGTATATAGAAATGGCAAGATCTCTTTATTTCCCCACCACCTCTACTTTCTGAATTGACTACCCGTTCCGATATTTTTGTTTGGGAGACTAGATTCCTAACTTGGGCTTTCTGATGCTCACTCGCTTCATTGGTGCCTTCACACAATCTCACTTATTTCCACCCTAATTGCTTTAATTTCCCTGAATTTGCACGTCGGCATGTTCGTTGAACAAAACTCTCCCCAGACACCTAACACCATAACCATTCAGAAGCAGCCCATCCGCATTGTATAAATCCTTCTTTTCGACAAAGAGAGACAACAGATCCACAAATTCTAGATCATTCCTTTTGCACAATCTACGTAAAGACTCACTGGCTATCAATGCTCTCCTCCTCCTCACTCTATCATATCGTTCTAGCAGACTTACATCTTTACCTTCTATCTCTTCGGTTTTGTGTCTTCTAACAGCTCATTTACATCCTCCCTCATAGAATATTTCTCGCCTCTCAAATAATTAGTACCTAAATTAAGTGGACATTAAATCCAAAATTATTTCAGAGCCGAAAACAGAAACTATAAAAGTTTCGTGCGGAGATTGACCAGAGAGCTAACGGGAATACACCGTCGGCATACAACGATTTACCCTCGCCGAACCTAATAGGAAAAGCACGGCCGCTAAAAGCGTCCGTGCTTTTCCTATTGTGTTGGTTCGTTATAAGGTTTCACAAATCTCCTAGTAATTGGTACCAACTAAGATAATCATTTCTTTCGACATAACTTTTTACATTCCGCTGGCGTGGCTAATATCGTGAAATTTTGCACCTAGGAAACACGATTTTTTCTTACATTCGTTAAGTACTCCCCTGATCATTAAGTCTCCATACGTAATTTTCTCCTTTTTCTTGTTTGTTCGGTCCGTCTTTATTATTCTCTCGGATCAACTGCTTCTTTCATTTTTCAGGCCTGTTTAACTCTTGCCACTTCTGCAGTTTTCAATTTTGCCCTTTCCTCCTATGAAGGATAATATTTAAGTGCGCTGTTTATTTATTGATATCCATTTCTTTCTCCTCTATTTCCATGGCTGCACGTTTGACGTTATTAACTTAATTGTTCATCTTATCTTCGGTATTTGTTGCGTTCTCAAGACCTAACAGACACTCACTTTTAAAACACTTAATGCATACTCTCTCTTACAGTTTTAATTTCCTTCCACATATTCTTTAGTTTTCTCCATGCATACATTTCGAATACACGGCACCACAAAAATACCAGAAATTTGTCAGACAACGTGGCCTTTGCTGACATTTTTCTTTGCGTTGGTACCATGCCGACAGTAGCATACTAAAGATCAAAATAAAAGTTTTATCAATATGCTAATACTCTATAAACCATAATGTACTAATATTCTGATGAAAAAACACAACAAAACAGCTAACAATCGCTAATTTCACACGAGCGCTAAATTGCACGACCACTCAAAAATATCTTCGAATCCGTTCCACGAACATTCGCTTTTATGATAATTGCAATGTTGAAACGAACATTCACGTGTCAGGAAAGGAATTCATTTTGTCTCCTTGATAAGAAGACCACTTCTGGATTATTGTGCGTAGGTTTATTTTCGCAGGTTCCAAGGGGATAAATAAGCTGTGGAAAGGGTGCAAAGAAGAGTTAAATGATTATATCCAGATTATGCGAACGGTGATATGATAGAGGTCTATGAACTTTTGAATGGGTGTTATAGGATTTAAACTGATGAAATTTTTCGTTATATGAAAGGCGGGGAGAGAATTCGGGGGCATCCATGGAAGCTAAATTTGTTCACAGTCAAAAAAGGAGTAAGAGTTAGGTTTTTCTCCCAGAGAGCAGTGAGGGAGTGAGGGAGTGGAATAGTAAGCGTTTAGGAGTAGTAAGTGCATCTAGTATGGATGAATTTAAGGGAAGTTATGATAGATCATGTGGATTTATAGCTTCCCTCGAATTTATGAGCCCTTGACTCCCTAGAGGTCCCAGATAATAATAATAATAATAATAATAATAATAATAATAATAATAATAATAATAATAATAATAATAATAATAATAATAATAATAATATTCTAGCAGTTTAAGAACGGGCATTACAAACTAATGGAATGAAAGCAAAAATTTTGATCAGCAAATGCGGATTATGCGATCAGAAAAATTAGACTGTAGAACATCTAATCAGTGCCTGCAGCAAGGCAGCTCAAACTGACTAAAAATACTGCCATGATCAAGTGTATATTTGGCATATATACAAACATACATGATAAAGTGTATGTTTGTATATATGCCAAAATAATTTATTGGCATATATACAAACAATTTGGCTTTCCCACTTCTAATAACTGATGGCAGTTATTAGAAGACACTTACTAGAGCAGAAACTAGAGACAGTATTGGAAAACGAAACAGCAAATATCCTCTGGGACTTTAAAATACAAAATGATGTATTTGGAACATAATAGCCCTAACATCACAATTTTCCATCATCAACAGGTTTGTATTATTGATATCGCAGTATCCAATGATAACAATATTAACAACAAAGAATTGGTAAAAAATTAATAAATATCGAGATATGGCAGTCGAAGTTGGCCGGCTGTGGCTTAAACACACCAAAGTCATCCCAATAGTTATCGGTGCACTTGGTGCAACTTCGAAGAGCTATCCAACTATTTATAGCAATTAAACATCAACGAAGTGACCCCAAGTGACCTACAAAAAACATCATTACTTGGAACAGTCCTTATTTTACGACGCTACATGACAGACTATTTTAATATTCTTGGGTAGAATCTGAATTATTCTGTATCACCAGACAAAATTTTGTTTATATGATATTTTGTTTTAACTATGTATGAGTAATGTGAATAAAATAATAATAATAATAAAAAAATAAAATAAAATAGTAATAATAATAATAATAATAATAATAATAATAATAATAATAATAATAATAAATGGAAACATAAGAAATAATTTGTTCCAATTATCCGATTAACAACAAGAATTTAGGAAAACTTAATCAAGAATAGATGCTACATCTACATTGAAGCAAATAAAATTGTAAGAACTACAGTAATCAAAAAACGAATTTACACACTTGTAATTGATTTAACTAATAGAGTTTGACAGAATACAGTTAACAATCATGATAACCACATTCAAAATTAAAAACGAAATATGATAACAAAATTCAGAACTAATTAGGAATATATATATATATATATATATATATATATATATATATATATATATATATATATATATATATATATATATATATATATATATATTTATTTATATTTTATATATATATATATATATTTATATTATATTTATATTTATATATATTTATATTATTTATATATTTATATATATATATATATATATATTACATATATATATATATGTAATAAATACATAACAAGAAGAGACTGGAGAAATTAAATTAACCAAAGGGGTCAGACAAGGTGATTTATCGAGTCCCACATTATTTAACTTGGTCATGCATCAAATGATAAAATAAATACAAAATGAAAATGAAAAAGTGTGGAATACAAAATGAAAATGAAAAATTAAGTATAATGTATATGCTGACGATAGACTCATATGAGCAGGAGTTGATGATGATCTACAAAGATTTATAATTGCATTGAAGAAGAAGCTGAAGAGGAAAATATGAGGGCATAACAGAAAATACAAAAACATTTGCCAAGAATCTGTAGTAGGTAAATTAGAAAAGCAGCGGAAAATAATTGACCAAGTTAGGAAGACGAACATTTAAGACTAGAAACAAGGAAATATGGCATCACTGTTAAATAAAAGAACAAGCTAAAAGCATTAGGATATCTGGATAGTTCAACAGGAGGAATAATAACATGAGCAAGAAAGAAAAATTAAAAATCTATAAAGGTGTAATGAGACCAGCGTTAACACAGTCAGAAACTATAAAATTTTGCAAATGACTGAAATCACTGAAATGAAAAATCAAGAAAGAAATTACAGTATAACAATATTGAGCAAAATCTGTAACTTGCAATTCAGAGAAAACTGTAAAATAAAGTCAATACGTGGTTGGATCCAAAATAAAAACATACATAAAGCATATGCACTGCTCTAAAAGATGCAACAGAGCAGACCGGCAAAGATGGCGAATAACCGGTCGCCAAAGGGAAAGAGAAATAGAGGACTACCGAGAAGAAGAACAGTATTGAGAATTGAGGCACTAAAACCATTTTCTCATAAGAGTGAAGAAGGAGAAGAAGATGGCTTGAAATGGAATAAAAGATTGCGTGTAAAATGCAAACAGAGCTATTTGTACGATATGTCTGTCAGTTTTTTTTTTTTTTTTTGATTTTTCATGTGTTAAAGTATCGGAAGAACCCACGTAATTAACGGACTTCATTCACTCACATCTTAATCTTACTTCTTTCCGCCTTAATTCTGAAATAAGTTTCGTGTTAGTCTACTGAAGAAATATATGAAGTCCCAGTTCTACGGTAATGTCGAATGTTGAGTAGCCAAAGTCAACTTCCCGAATGGGTAAGAAAAATCCCAGCAGCACAGTAAGATTCACTTTCATAGTTTTCAGTGTTAAAGCAGTAACGCAGCCACTCGGCAGCTCGTGCTGGAGAAAAAAAAAAATTGCACTTTAATGCAACGCAAAATTCGAGCACTTTTTTTTTTTTTTCAGATATCATTCCGGAAAGATTTAGAAGTTTAGACAGTTTAGGGAACTTTATGAGGAAGGACTTTTAAATGTCTCGCTGAACAGAATTGTACGTTCTCATTGAAAACATAAATAACACAAAAAAAAAATAATAATACTATTGTGGAATTTGAACCGAATTGTGTATTTGTAAGAAATACTTTACAAAATGAAAAACACAAGAATGAATGAAGGAATGAATCTTTTAGACTTTTGATGGAATGACTTTGACGAAAACATGTGTAGCGGTCAACGTGTTCAGCTGGACTGCTTTAAATGAATGCCGGAAATGTCCCCAATTGGAAAATTGTTCGGAAAGTATGGTGGCTTCCCCTCACAGCAATTCCTACATATTCGGGGAGTGTCGAATGCACGCATTTAATCTTAACCCGATCCAGTTTCTAACTAGTTATGAAGTTTGGAGCGTTCAGATGTGCAATGTCGTATTACAGTGGCGTAATTATGAAGAGACTGAAATGAAAGATCTAATTTCAATGTTTATTTAATTAAATATTATTAGAGAATGCTATACAAACAAGTAAAACAGGAAAAGCCAGTGGACCAGATGGTGTGCAAACAGAATTTTTAAAATTAATCGAACCAGATAACATCAAACTTCTTGAAAAACTATTTAATGAAATATATGAAAGTGATGAATTTCCATCCGATTGGCTCAAATCTACATTTATCACTGTCCCAAAGAAATCCAAAGCGAATTCCTGTGGTGACTTCAGACTTATTAGTCTAATGAGCCAAACATTAAAAATATTTTTGAGAGTAATTCAGAATCGCATTTATAGAAAAAGTGAAGAAACTCTAAGTGAAACACAATTCGGCTTTCGGAATGGTTTTGGTACTAGAGAGGCCCTTTTCTGTACCCAAATATTGATACAAAAATGCATAGAAAAACAGAAATCTGTCTTTATGTGTTTCATAGATTTTGAAAAAGCATTCGACAAAGTCAGACACACCAACTTAATAGAAATCCTTCACCAAATAAGGCTAGACGAACAAGACATAAGACTAATAACAAATCTGTATTGGAATCAGTCAGCTACCGTTCAATTAGAAAACATTACCACCAGTGATAATAACATCAAAAGAGGAGTGAGACAAGGATGCGTGCTCTCACCACTCCTGCTCAACATATATGTAGAAGTAATCTTTAAAAAAGCATTGGAAGAATGTCCAGAGGGAATCACAATAAATGGAAAGATTAACAACCTACGATATGCAGATGACACCGTGCTATTTGCAGATAACATTATGGATCTCCAAAAACTCGTTGACAGAGTATACATAGAAAGCTAAAGAATGGGAATAAATATAAACATCAACAAGACAAAATACATGATCATCAGCAAACATCCAGCCTCATCAATGAAACTGACACTCAATGGGGAAAATATTGATCAAGTGTCAAGATATAAATATCTTGGTTGCTGGCTTAATGAACGGTGGGATCCAGAAATAGATATAAAGACAAGGATTGAAGTTGCACGGCAGTCCTTCATGAATATGAGAACACTATTCTGCAATAAAGACCTAAACATGGAAGTCAGATGCCGAATGCTGAAATGTTACGTGTGGTCTATTCTGCTCTATGGAGTTGAAACATGGACATTGAAGGCGACAACCATCAAGAAAATCGAAGCCTTTGAGATGTGGCTATACAGAAGAATGCTAAAGATATCATGGACAGAAAAAATTACCAATGAAGATGTCTTAAAATCCATTGGCGAAGCTAAACATCTTGTACAAATAATCAAGAAACGAAAAACATCATATCTTGGACACATCATGAGAAACAGCAAATACCAACTTCTACAAACTATTTTGGTAGGAAGAATTGATGGCAAAGGAACCAGAGGAAGAAAAAGAATATCATGGTTTGACAACATCAAGACGGGGACAGGAAAGAGCAGTGCACAACTGCTCAGATTAGCACAAGAGCGCAGTTTGTTCGCCAAGATGGTCGCTGACCTTCGATAGAAGATAGCACAATAAGAAGAAGAATTAGAGCAAAACTTTGATGAAATTATCGACATTTAATTGCTTAATGCAGAAAATAGAAACTAATTTTACTTACTAAAAGTTCGGTTTCAGGGAATGAAACCGTGTGTTGAACTCATTGAAGACGGGGAAATGCTGAATTTATGATAGAGAAAGTGTTGTTTTTTTGTTCGTTACACTTCGATTTTTTTTTTTTAAAATATGATTATTAGCAGTAGTTTTTATAACAAATTTCTGTAAATGTGAAGTAAATGCATACTCAATGATAGGCGACTTAAGGCAAGACTGGATATCGTAAAATTTATGGTTGTTTAATTAAATCTTATTAAATCTTGTCGTCCGTGCCTTTGTAAAAATTACGATATCATAATATCTTATTCAAAACTTATCTTCAAAATTTTACTTTACTTTAACTTTATACAGTCGTGTTTAAGAGCATATAATCCGTTGCTTGATTTAATCTCTTTACCTTCAATTCTCTCACTCAAGTTAAGTAAACAATTCTTGCAAAACGACGTGTTTATGATATTTCTTTAGCTAACACTTAATGCCACACAGAGCCATTCTTCCATTCTAAACAAAAGCAGGTTTAGCTAATACCATCAATACTAAGCACATATCATTTTACCTTAAAGTTTTCTCTCATAAAACTGAACAAGATAATTCTAAGAATTGCTTAAAGTCTTCAATTATTATTACAAAGAACACTTCACACAAATCACCGTCACAATTCTGTCTTTAGTAAAGACAACATAAATAACTTTACTTTGAAATGGTAGCCTAATCCACTCTCATAGATTCTTGAATTCTCTTTCCTCTGATACTTTCCGGTCTTGGCTACGCACACGGGAGCTTTTTGCGGGATTTGTGAGACCTTCTTACTATTACGAACTCCGGGAACTTGGCGTCATGAAAATCTGGTAACTACTTTCTTCAAACACAACTCAAATTAGTTGTCTCGCACTTCTGAAATGCAGGACTCCGAACTTGAGTCCGGACAGCTTTGCCGAACCTGGACCCAAAACAGAATGAAGACGAACTTACTCTGCCACACACATAGAATCTGCCTCTCCTACTGCGTGGCCTTCCGCCTGAAGAAAATTAGCAAAACTCCGTTGCAACTCCGTAACCTCAGACCTCCGTTGCCGTAACCTTCTTAACTTACATCGCAACTGCGTAATCTGCCTCACCATAACCCTCTCGTGACTGCGTCGGCGTAACTCCTCTCTCGTCCTGTTCCAGTCTCCTTGTAACCCCTTAACGTCGTAGCAACCACCTTTTATCTGGCTCACTTGACGTTGGGTTCTACTACGATTTAATCCCTGGGGTATTTCGTGGGTCTCCTTCGTGGGTCTCCACCCGCCACATTTTTCCGTCGTTGCATTAAGGCGGGAAACCCCCGTACATGCTTGACTTTCGTAATTGTAACTGCCCTAGGTCATAAGTTAATATGATAATCCGTCTGGAAATATCTTTGTCTGGAACTTTCTTTTGACACAAATTATTTCACATTTAACTTCCTTTGTTCTTTGACAAAATTTTGGCTGTTACACTATTTAACAATTCACAAGAATTTATTTCTATATTACTAAACATGACAAATTTTGCTGATTAATCACAAGTACATTGAATAGAATTTCGTTTTCCCAGTAAAATCGGTATATAAGGTATTTTTGTACAAAGTTCCTTCTATACCAGATTTTACATACTGTGGAATACTGTATAGATTACGAGCCACGAAAAAAGACAAAAATTGCATTTTTTCATCCCTTTCATTGTTATGTCGGATAGAATGCAATCGGTGATAAACAACATTTCTGTTAGAAGTGAAGCAGGTCAGAGTTCATACCGAGCAGGTAACGTTCAATGTAAAGAGGGAGCGTCTAGGAGTTATGAAATGTACGGTAATCGAGAAAATGGCATTTTATTGAGTAAACATCCATGTTAGTCGCAAAGAAATTACTTGATGGAATATTTCTATTCTCAAGATAGATCTCCAAGTAATTATTATAATACAGCTATATTGCCTGCTTCAGTTTAGGAGTGCCCCTGTTTAAATGTCATTGGCTATTTACTCATGGGTTCTTAGGGCATTATGAGTGTAGATGTACTAAAAAGTATATGTAGCTTAAGGAATAGAAATTGCACATACCTTTTTCTGGGTGTTGTGGCTTTTCCTCTGTCTGCGATGTCGAGAACTGCAGAGTGTGTGTGGGGGGGGGGGGTAGGCAGTTTGGTAGAATAAGTTAGAAAAACCCGGGTTTTTTTCGTAATATATAGAAACATATACTTTTATATAGGGTGGGGAAAAAGTGAAAGGGTTAATTTTTTAAAATAAGGAGGGGGAATTGGAAAGGTGGTATTATTCTCCAAGTAATATTTCCCTGATTGGGTAAAAGTACTTGATGAAATGTGACACCCCGACATGTGAGTAACACGCGTCGAATCGCTGATTTCTGAAACCTATTTGAGGAGCATATCCTGAGGGATTCGATGTAGTGGGAGGAATTCGCTGAGGATCCAGAATGGAGAAATTTAGCGTCAATTAAGTGATGGAAATACAGTTGGGAAAGAAGATGAGTTTTAATGCGATTCTTCGTTGTTTAAGAGAGAGGTGAATTGAAGTCGGTGAGCACAGAATTTGCTAGGAGGTTTTTATTTTATTTTAGTTTTTATGGAATTGGATGATATAAACTAGCTTCCCTTATATGATAGATGATAACTGCATGAAAACAAGTTGTGGAGAAGATATTTTGGATGGATATTTCTTCTCTACTATGATTATTCTGAGAGAAAAGCAAGAGTATTCTCAGAAGCATCGGGTTTGGTGATTTGGGCGATTTCAGCCACAGTCTCGGAAGAATCTGAGGCTGTGGCTGAAGCGAGTTAAAAATTATGGGAGAAATACCACTGCCCCCCTCCTCAATAAAAGCGAGTGAGTTTCGATCCGAAGGGTATAATCTGATCTTTTTTAACAGTGTTCATCATGGTTTTACTAATTCAACGTTATAGTACTTGAGATATCCCAAGATTTTCAGTTTAATTGGAGACAAAAGAAGCTCATGCAGAGTTTAGGACAAAGACATCATTAAATTGTCATCTACCAGGTGTTATATTTATAGTTCACTGTTCATAGAGAAAGAGGGAGAAGAGCGGAATACGCATATCTAAAAGGGTCCATTATCAACTAAGGCAAACTTAAATGAAAACGGTGAAATGGTGTACTTTTTCCAAAGCTGTGTTTCAGTACACATATTAGCTATTTTATTCTCCAGACGCGATAAGAAGCATGATTCTCTGAAAATAATGACCGGTGGTCGGCGGTAGATGGCGTTGGAGTAGATGATGCAGGTAGTTGCGGTTGGTGGAGAGGAGAGTTGTAGAGTAGGTGTCCTCCCTCGATGAGTCTTTGGACTCCCTTCAGTTATATCATATTAAGGTATTTATGATCAAGCAGATTTTTAAAAGTATGAAATAAGAAATGTGAATTTGCTGAAGGCATCTCAACAGGTGTTTTGTAAATATAATTCAGAAAGGTGCTAACTAATTAAAATTTTACTTTTTGTAAAATGAATCCTCTCCACCCTGAATCCAGGTTTATTCTTCATCTCGCAAAGCATGACAAACCATTCCATAGTCTGTGATATCAGTACAAGCCATTGAAATCTCTCAGGGAAAAAAAAACAAAAAAAAACACTGAACTTAGCAATTTTTTATACCTCTAAATTCGACTCGTAGTAACTTGATTCATTCTGAGGGAAGTTTCTTTTTAATCGATTATAAGAATGGATTAATGGTGCTTATTAAGTACTTGCCTCGCCCATTGTGGGCTATTACTGACACTAAGATGTTTGTATTTTTAATATCTTTACCGCTTCATTTTAGAAACCTTGGATTTTACCGCTATTCTAGTTTACCGCTAGGATAGGTTCGGCTCACATTTTTTAGGTTCAAATGAAAAAAAAAAAAAATGGTTCTTCACGAAGATTTTAGGACATTTGGATTTTTGAAAGATCTGCAGTCCTGTCGGGTAGGAAACTTTCAATCTCGAGGATACCGTCTTCTTAGTAAAGCCCAGAGATTTCTTGCGAAACATTCTGCAATGAACGATTTTAATAAACATTTGTTTTGGATAATTTAGAGTTTGTTAGCCTTTGAATGCGCCGTCTGATTCTAGGCAAGCGAGCCACACGCACGCACAGGCCTGATCAGCATGTATTATTGGAGCAGTTTAAGTTTTATGGTTGGTCGGCACTTCGATAATTGTATCGTCGCCCTATTTTGCTTTTGAGTAGACCTGTTCGACATCAGTCGTGAAGCAAAGCTCTTTGTCCAGTTAAACGATTAAGTACATAGTTACCGGTTGCCGTGGAATAGGACTGTCAAACATGAATTTTCGCGACCACTCATCTTCTTGCGAATAGCACTGTTCTATGATCTGCGTTGCTCACAGTTTGTCCTTTTTAAGCCACGCTTGTTCCGAGACCGCATCTTGCAGTTCCTAATCTAAAGCTGAGAGACCCTTTGAAGGTATTTGAACATTTTGTTGATGCCTCTCAACCTAACTTTAGGTTTAAAAGGTATCAATTGTAGGTTACGGTGTCTAATTCATTATTTTATTATTATTATTATTATTCAAGAGTTGCAGCACTTAAAACATCACAGTAGTACTGTAATGTAAACAAGGAGAAATTTGTTTTTTAAATAAAAAAGGAGAGAAAAGAATTGTGCAATACAGTCTAAAAGTATTTGTTACTTCAACATATCTCATAAATTTCGTGCTACATGAAAACGTAAACAGAAGAAATTCTACACAATAAGCATTTGAGCACTATGTGGGTAAACATTTATTCATTTATTTTGGATGAATAAATTACGATGTTCATATTACCGCTTGTTTACCTAACTTAAAAAACAGCTCGCATAAATTGGAAGTTCACATTTCAAAAAGAATCAACACTTTTATTTTCGAAAAAGACAAACAAGTGCTAAACATATTTCTTCAATTCAACTGATTCGACTTTAATTGCATTTTAAAAAAGAAACAAATATATTTTTTAAATTAAAATATAATCCTGTGATTAGCAGTTGCATGTTGATCATCCATGCGTCGTTCGTCCTTATTTCTGTTTATGCAAAATCCTCTTTGATATTGACTGCAGCGAAGAGAATGATAGCTTTCCACAGTTGAATCACATTGTAACGAGTTTTCACTTTCCTTGGATTGATTCGACTCTATTTTGTACCACCAAAAAGACCATATCGCAGAAAGTCACAAAGGACACGTCCATCAAGAGTCCAAGATATCCCTCAAGAGAACTGAGGATCTCGATTCAGAGAATATCAGAATTCGGGGATATCAGTAAAAAGAACGGGTTAAGGGCATTTATTATTTTATTTTTCAAAATCTAATCGTAAAAATAGAAAAAAAAAAGTAAATATTAAGTTATACGTTGCTTTAGATATGTTACCACACAGGCCTCATAAATGTGTTGCAATGCACCTGCACAATTGAAGTGAACAATTTTGAGCATTGCGTCCACAACAGAATATCAGAGTGGTATAGTTGGTGCAGACAAAAAGTTTGATTATCCAAAAACCCTGCGCTAGAAGATAAACACTGATCTTCATGAGGCAGTTCCGGGTTTCAAATGAGAACGGAACGCGTCTCGCAACAGACGGTGGACCTCATTTACTTCTAAAAGACGTTACAACACATCCACATATCACATATCAAACAAATTTTCACTTTAAAATTTCGACAAATATTCAAATTCAGTTTCATCATTCGAGACAGCAAATTCTACTCTCCTCAGGTTTCTTAAGTTTATTTCCAATCTTCTGCAATGAAGATAATTTTGATTAATATCGTTTTCTCATCCCATATTCATTAATTACAGCGTTTTTTCTCTCTCACTCACTCTCTCTCTCTTTTAGAGTAAAAGGAGACGAGAAAAATCTTACCAACACTGCATACATAAATCTTGGTATTCTTTTCCCGTTTCAAGCAACACTTCTCTCATGAGAAAATCACAACACGCTTTAAAGCTCACATCCTCCTAATCTGACATTAGAGCACTGTTCCTATCTTTGCGGTTGTGCACCTAAAACCTCCCTCGGAATGCTTGATCGTATACAGAATTGAGCAATTGCTTAACTGATGTCTCCTCCTCACTTCAGTCGCTTTCCCATAGTCATTCAGTGGATGCGGTAATTCTCTTATGTGTGTATTTTCATGAGCTCTACTCCTCTGAACTGGCCTCTGCCTTTCCTGTACACATTTACTCACACGAATTGCTGCCGGTAAACATGCATAAACAGTTCAGCACCAAACACATCAAACCATCTTCTCATTCTATGCCTTCATTCCCTACACCTTTGTCTTTGGAACAGTCTTTCTCATACTATACCCTCTTCCCCAATGACTGCAATCTTCGTTTCGCAAAAAAAAAAAATTCCTTTTTCCTGAACAAGTTAGTTTCATAGCATGGATCCTAGAACTGCTGTCTGTGTGTGTGTGGGGGGGGGGATGGATATAAAAAAAAATCTATAAACTGAAAATGGTGCATGCAGATCGGTTAAGATCCATACAATGGAGACTAGCGAATATAGAACAGCACAGTGTGTATGCAGTCGGTATTGATGTAATATCGATACAATGGGGTATTATTTATCTATCTTGCAAGACGTTGGTGAGTGGTCAGAAGAAGAACATCATTTTGGTAATTCAGATTGTGAGTTGGGCATGGGGCCGATAATCCCCATCTAGTAAAAAAAAATCAGCTAATCACGAAAAATGTGCCAAGTAATCTTCACTGGATGGACTTGAATGGATATCGACGAGGTCTTGGAATACTGTTTTACGAATCGGTTCATAGAATGTCAGAAACTTGTACAGAGTGGTGAATTTTGACGAAATCATCCATGAATTAAATAGGTACAAAACAGATATAGTAATTAAAAATTCACACGTATACCACAGTAATTAAATTTTAATAATATGTAGATATTCCTTCTCAAGTATCTCAAGACATTATCAGTACAGTTATTACAAAGAATGCTAGGAATTACATTCACTGCGCAGGCTTACATTGGAATCCCTCCACGAGTACACTAGCTTCTTTGAGGATTAAACAATTCGGTTGTAAATTAAAATTAAATTAAAATATATCTTATAAATAAAATTTATACAATTGAGTAATTTCTCAGACCTTTGGGATAGTGAGACAATCATTAGTTAAGATTGGATCTGCGACGTAAGGCTTCAGCACTTTCCTTATATAAACCCTCATGTTTATATAAGGATCCACGTAGTAGCTTGGTGTTTTTCCATTTGATACATGGTTAGGGTTTTCAACTCCATGTTGACGGAAGCCAGAGTTGTGTGGTTTGATCAGACGGATGAGGTCCTGATGTTCAGAGATGCATTTACGAATAGATCTTCCTGTTTGTTCGTTGTACGACAACTTACAAGAACATGGAACTTGATATACGCCAGGTAGCTCCATAGGTGAGAGTTTGTCTTTTGGAGACGGCAGCAAATTGTGAATCTGGTTGACAGGTAGCAGCGTGTTTTTATTTTTTTCATAATTTCTTACAGACGTTACAGGTGCCTTTGATATGTGGTATAGGAGTCTTACGGACTTCTTGTCTGGATTGATGTGTAGGAAAGTGGCCAATGATATTTTAGTTGTATCCATTTAATAAGGCTGTATCTTTAATGATTTCCAATTCTTGTTTTAAAGATTCTTCAGAAGAACAAAATTTGTGTGCTCAAGACATCAGAGATTTTATTATGCCATATTTTTGAGAGGGATGGTGAGCAGGTGAATTCTGAATGTAACGACCTGAAAAAAAAAAAAAAAAAAAAATATATATATATATATATATATATATATATCGAGAAAGGCGATATCTTCTGAATTCTTTTTTAAGTGCGAATTTAATATAAGGATGAAGGTTGTTGATCTTATCTAGAAATGAGTATAGTTCTTGTTCAGAGTGACTACAGACTGATAAAACGTCATCCACTTATCGTATCCAAATTTTTGATTTTAGTTCAAGAGCGGAAATTCTATCTTCTAAGTGGCCCAGAAAACATGGGCTCTCACTTAGTGATAAGTGAGAGCCCATTGCTATTCCTTCCTCTTGTTTATAAATTTTGTCTTTCCATGTGAAGTATCTGGATGTGATAGCAAATTTGAATAGTTACACAATATCGGATGAAAAGTTTTGAGTTAACAGTTCTATTGACTCCTTGTGAGGAATTTTAGTGAAGACACAGACAATGTCGAAGCTTATTAGCATGTCTGTTTCTCATAGTTGGATGTCTTTTATTTCTGTGAAGTTCTGTGGAATTTTTAATTCATGAAGCTGGGTGGCCGGTGAGAGTATGGGGAAGGTTAAGGTCAGACAAAAATCTTAATATTTTATAAGTGGGGGCTATTTATATATAAATATATACATACATACATACATACATGTTGCCATTTATACTGTAGCGTTTTGAATAGCTTTTCTCCTGGCACTTTATCATATGAAAAGGCACATGACAGTTTTTATTTGAGTTGTAAGTCAGCAGTTAGAATTGAAGGAAGTACAGGAAGATGGTTTAATGTTAAATCTGGTGTGAGACAAGGATGTACATTATCCTCTATGTTATTTATTATCTATATAATCACATTACGAAGAAAGTGGTATTAAACCTGATATCAAAATTGGAGATGTAATCTCAGCTCTTTGCTTTATGCAGATGATGTTATACTTTTAAATAAATCCGCTACAAGTCTGCAAGGTTCTCTGACTAAATTGAATAACTGTTGTAATAGATACGGTATGAAAATCAGCAATAACAAGCCAAAGACAATGAAAATAGGCAGAAATATTGAAAATATCAAACTGAATCGTGAGTGGAGAACGTATAGAACAAGTAAAACATTTTAGCTAATTAGGTATACTTTTTAGTGAAGACGGTTAACTAAATACGGAAGTAGACAATATAACACTGGCCAACACAATTCTTGCTGACTTTTATATGAGACTTGTTTTTTACTAATTTGGTTGGCTGATTTCAAATATCAAACCCATTTTTCTCTATCACGTCAGGTTTTTCCTCTATGGCATTTTCTCTTTGCTAATTTGTAAGTTTTGATAGTTTTAAGGAGGGCAGTACTATTTAGGGAATCAAAAAAATTGATTTTTTAATATTATTTTCTGAAAGTATGTACTTTTAAAAATCTGTTCCTAACTTTTTATCAAGAAATTCGAAAAATTCCAGAAGATCTAGCCTATTATTCAAACCGGTGCGCAGATCAGAATCGGAGCGCTCACCGCTCTCGCTTGTTAGTAAACGTCCTTTATAAATTGGCACGGCTATTTCATTGGAATGAGCAACTGGCCGAATTGGTGGGTCGAGATTTGGATACACAATTTTTTTCTTATTCTTCTTATTATAACCAGAAGTCTGAACTAAACAAAAATAGCAGTCACCTATGTGCTTTTTCGGTTCACGCCAAATCATTGGAATGCCAAAAGCTAATTTTTGGCGTTTTCCATTGCTCCACTGTCGTAAATTTTCTGCACATGACTTACACACTCTATTTGGAGCCCATTACTTGTCCTGATCTGCAATTTGTACGTCAAAGTATGCAAAGTATACTTTCTTAACGAAATCAGTGATATTTGTCCTTTGACTGGGAACAGTAAAGCTGCCACAAATGCAGCAGAAGGAATCTACACTATTGACACATTTTCGAGTAGTAGACATGATGTATTTTCTTCACTGCCGACTGACATGCAATTAACAAGGCAAAAAAAAAAACCAGAGACTTTATTGAAACGTTATAAGCGCTCATCATACTTTCACGATCTATTAACGATTGACTGATTTCGATTCGTTCTTTGTCCGCTATGACGCATATAGCATTCATTTGTTTTAGGCAATTGTCATCGCCTACTTTTCATCACCTAAATGTATTAGGTCGGTTATCGGCCTCTCTCGCATTTAAAGCGCCAGTACATTGCGCTGCAAGTTCTTACGCATTTATTCATTTACTAACAAGCGAGAGCGGCGAGCGCTCCGATTCTGATCTGCGCACAGCTTTGAATAATAGGCTATATCTTCGGGAAGTTTTCGAATTTCTTCATAAAAGTTAGGAACAGATTTTTAAAAGTACATACTTTTAGAAAATAATATTAAAAAATCGATTTTTTTTTGATCCTCTAAATAGTACTGCCTCCTTAAAACTATCAAAACTTACAAAAATCAACAAAAAGAAAATGCCATAGAGGAAAAACCTGACGTGATGGAGAAAAATGGGTTTGATATTTGATATCAGCGCACCCAAATTAGTAAAAAAAAAGTGTCATATCATAAGTCAATTGAATAAATTCATATGGAATAAGAGAGAAATTAGCCAAAACACTAAATTAGCTGTATACAAGACAGTGTTCAAACTAGTTTTAACTTATTGATCTGAGAGCTGGGTCAGAAGTAAAGCATTTAACCAAAGACTAGAGACACCACAAATATGAGAGGCCTGAGAAAAATTAGGGGCGTGAACAGATGACATCAATGGCAATATCATATTAAAACGAGAACATTAGGAAATAACATGACATTGTCAGCATCCAGGAATGCGTTAGCAGAGCTAATCTCAGGTGGTATGGTCACTTGAACAGAATGGGCGAGGAAAGACTAGCCAAACAAGTGTTCTCTGACATATTGGCAGGAAAAAGACCCAGAGGAAGAACAAGATATAGTTGGATTGATACAGCAAAATTGCCTTAGAGGAGAGAAATATAACATCTTATAATATTGGAGTCTTGACAGATCACAGATTGATTTTTAGGAAGAATGTTGATAGAAAGTTAGTAATGAAATAAGTTCTTCATGTATTACTATCATATCCTGTACATTCTTTAAGATTGCATGTCAGGAATTTATTGAGGATGACATATTTATTGATGATGATATTGGAAATTGGAATGTATTGATGATGATATTGGAAACCAAAGCCTTCATGAAGAGAGAAATATTAACGAGAAATATTAATTAATTTGGTCATATCTAGAAATTTAATAACAAGAAGCCTTATGTTTGTGTGGAGGAATATACAGAATATACAAAAACAAACATGGAAATATTCTGATGGTCACATGTATAATCAAATAAACTAATATCATCGGTAAAAGACAAAAATTGCATTCAGAATATCCGCAGCTTCAGAGGAGATGAGTGTGAGAGGGTCCTTTTTCTAGTTAATGCCATACTTAAGATTAAAATTAAACAGTAAATATTTTTCATCACATGCAAATCAACTGAGATACAATATTAACAAGCTAGAAAAACAAATGAGAGAATAAAATACGAGTGTGTATTAAAACAGAAACTGAAAAACATACATGGAAGTTGAATGAATATAGTGAAATCATATCAACGAGAGCATAAAAGTAGCAGCTGAATATTCAGTTGAAATCAAAGTAAAATACACCGTGCAATACTTCAATGAAGAATGTAAACTGGAAGTAAAGAAAAATATATAAATACATATATAAGCATTTGGCTTAATAACTAAGCTCGTATTCATGCCGTTCTGAGATACCGTGGCGTTCTGAGAAAGTCAATAAAATAATAAGAACAACAGAAAAAAAATTCGTGAAGAGGCAGAAGAAAGCCAGAAATACAATAAGTAATCCCAAAAAACGTTTCTATTAATCCAAACACCAGACCCACATATGAAAACAGTATCAACAACTGCAATGGACAAATACTGTCCACTACAGATGTCATAGGGAACAGCTGTAGAGAGAGAGAGAGAGAGTACTTTAATAAACTTCTAAATTGTGAAGAAACTGCGGAATCTTACACAAAGAAATCTTATCACACTTGCCACCCTGAAACAATTAAACCTTCCCTAACTGAAGTAGAGGAAAGTATAAAGTTGCTGAAAACCAACAAGGCACCAGCTACTCATGGAATAGCAGCTGAACTCATTAAATGTGGAAACAGTGAATTGACCACTAATATACATAAGCTGGTAAATTTAATATGAAAAAAAGAGTAAAAACAGAAGAATGGAGAGTATTTCTAATCATTCCAGTTTATAAAAAGGGACACAAATATGAATGTGAACGTTACAGAGGAATATCGCCACTATCAGCAGGCTATAAACGTTTATATAATATTATACTAGAAAGAATCTTACCTTATGCTGAAGGAACTATTGGTGAATATCACGCAGGATTCCGAAGAAATAGATCAATAGTTGATAAATATTTACAGTTAGACAGATACTACAAAAAAATCGAAATACAATCAGCAGGTTCATATATTATTTGCATACTTTATAAAAAGATATGATAGCATTCAAAAAGTAGGATTTGAGGGATATTAGATGAACCAGGACTACCTCATATATTAATACATCTAATCAAAATTTGAACCACTGATGGCCGAGGCATGGTTCGAGAAATTGTAAAAGTAAACAAATAAAACTGTAATGTTAGGATATGCAGATGATATATGCCTTGTTGGAGAAAATTCTGAATACATTAGACAACATTCAGAAACCACAAAATTTCCGCTAAACAACTAGGAGTAGAAATCAACCAGGATAAAACTGAATATTTAAATGTATTCACAGAGCACAGTGAAGGGTGAGACGACCATTTTACCATTGATAACATGAAACATAAACGTGCCATCTTTTTCAAATATCTTGGAACATTGATTACGCAAGATAATAAAATTATTAAAGAGATAAAAGCTAGAATGCATACTTCCAATAGATCTTATCATTATAAATTATCTTCAAACATTCTATCATGTAAACCTAAAACAGAAATATACAAGTCAATCATTAGACCTGTTGTTTCGTATGGAGTAGTGTAAAGTAATGATTTTTATTGTTGTTTTACTTCAATTTTTATTTACACTTGATTCTAAATGTCTATTCAATATTTATCCATCACTTGTTCAATTATGCTTATTAAATTCTTGTCGTAACGCCGAGTATATAACTCGTTGCTTGATCTAGCTACTTATTCTTAATCCTTACTCGTAAACTTCTGACCCTCCCCCTTTCTCAAGGTTGTATCTATGCTATTCACGTGCTTGTAATTTTATAACTTGGGAACTTGCCTCGGGTTAGAAGTTTACGAGTAAGGATTTACTTCTGAAAATTTATTTTATTATTTCGACTGCGCCACCAGGAGTCTCAGATAAGATATAAATATTCTTCCTAAAGAAGGATATTTATTACTATCCTTCGACTTCGCTTTCCACGGAATACTTCTGACTCTCAATACTTTATCAAGCAAAGTAAAACTCAATTCTACAATTGTGGTAAACTATCCCCTTAGATCATACAGGTTGATTTTTATGAGCAATGCGTTGGTGTGAAGGAATCAGGCAAATTATTTGAAATACAAAAACAATTTATTCATTCTAATTGAAAATACAAAAACGTTAATGCTAAACATTCAAAAAATACTCTCTCTGGCTCTATGCTTTTTGCCAATATCAGCTTGGATTCAAATTAAACAGCCTAGCTTCACAATCCTTCTTTAAACAATTTGACTAGTGTACTAATTATTCCAATAAATTATTCATACACTAAAACAAGTTTGTGCATACTAAATCATATTTTTTACTCAGACATTAAATTATATCATGCACTCTAAACCTTCGCATATGATAACTCTATCTTAATACACATAACTCAGCAGGTTATTTCACAAAATTAAACTCATTACCTAGAGTCCTTATTAATGATCTTATCTCTAACAAAAGTTTCAATACAATAGCAATCTCTTCCACACGTTTCACTTCCAGAAAGTTCTAACACAAGGCCTTACTTGGTCGCATAGTCCGCAATTGTTTATCCTTCTTTTACCTTCGTAACAGCTCACTGTCCGTGCGGTTAGCCTATTGGCTGTGCGCTTTGCAACCATATGCCTGGGGAAGGAGTGTCCCAGATTCGATTCCCGTCGAAGACCTGAGGAAATTGAGGGATCATCCTCAGCCATAGCCAAGTTAGCCGGTCTTGGGAGCGGGCAGTAGGGTTTTTTCCGCCAGTTTATCTGGTGTTTTTCATCCCGCAAGCAGGCAAACCGCGGAGTGAACACACAGGCTACAGTCATAGAATATAGTACAGCAAGGAAGGCAACGGAAAACCACCTTGCTCATAATCATTTCCCTAGATGGTGGCTTATATAGCTATCCCCAGACAGCTGTAAGGCTAAATACTATCGATCAAATCAATAGCTCACTACCGGGCGCCTATTATGATATCGAAGATATTTCATCAACGGAAACCTTTAGAAAATTGGCGGCTGGAATTTCAGAAATGACAGTCGTTACTGCATAATCGAGCCTTCTATTACTTCTGGAGGTCTGTCGGCAAGACGTGGATCTGCGACCGTGAATCGGAACACTGGAATTCCTTGCATCCAGGATTGGAATCGAGAGCTGGAAAAACGTCTGGGTAAAGGCGATGAAAAAACCAAAAATTGTGCGCCTAAGCACCACAAACGGTAAATAGCCTTCATACTACCTGCGGGAAAAGGAGCGCCTCTAAACTCTCGATCCGTCCCCTTATTATTCTCTTCCTTTGACCTTGGGACTACTACGTTTCTATTCCCCTAGATATTTCCCGGGTCGGCACCCCCCACCTTTTTCGTCGTTGCGATTATGCGGAAACCCTCCGCCCATACACACTTTGACCTTCGCGAAAGTAATTGCCTCAGGTCATAAGTTAATCCGTCTGGAATATATCCTTTTCTGGAACTATCTGTTGTTACAAATTAATTTACACTTAAGTTTCTTTGTTCTTAACATTAATTTGGCGATTACATTATTTATCGATTCACTTTAAACTAATTCCATATTACATAACTATAACAAAATCGCTGATTAGTCACAAGTATTTCATATGGATTTTCGTTTTCCAGTAAAATCGGCATTGCATGCATTACATAGTTTATTCACAATATTGTACAATGTGAAGAGGGAAAAGAGATTTTTATTAAAAATTAAATATTAAAAATTATGGTCTTCCAAGTCTCTCTATCTTGAGCTATCTGGTAGATGTCAGATGGAGTTTTGCAGTTCAGCCTACTGATGGTTTCACATATGTATTGCCAAAATTGTTTCCATCGTCGTCCTCTACAGTGTTTTCCTTCTTCTGGTTTGTACAAGATGAGGGATTCCAAAAAGGGCGAGACTTCAGGACGTCTGAGTTGATGTCCAAGCCATCTGAGTTGTAGTTTTTTAATATACTGACAAGTGGTTCTTGCTTAGCCAGATTTAGCACAGCAGAGTTAGTGATGCGGTCCATCCAGTTGTATTCAAGAATCAGTCTGACATGTAGTGCCAAAGGAGTTAAATTAGATCTGCAGTTTTTTTTTGGTGCTTATTGTCCAGGTTTGAAAACCATACAAGAAGATGGATCTACTGGTCGCATGGTATAGTCTTAATTTTGTCTTTAATGGTACTAATTATGATTTCCGATGGGGTGGAGTTTGTTATGGAAGACTGGAGCCAGCTGTTTACGTTTTCTGATATCATTTTCTGTATTGCTGATGTACGATCCAAGGTATTGAAAGTCCTTTACTGTTTCTAAGGGTTTATTGTTGATAGGAAGTATAAAGTTTTCACAACCTATTGAGAATACTTTGGACTTTTGGATGTTGATCTGAAGACCAATACGTTTAGCCTGTGCCTCTAGTAGACTGAGATGTTTTTGTGCATTTGTTGGGTCCGTATCAATAAGTACAACATCGTCAGCAAAGCTAACATCAGTTATTTGCATGGTGTGGGTGGATTTTTTAATGTTAAAACCAAAGTCTTCTGTGTTGATGGTCTGGAAGATGTAGTCCAAGCATGCCAAGAACAAATAAGGTGCTAGTACATCACCTTGCAGGAATCCTGTTCTCACTGGAAATGATTCAGATGATTCTGTTTTAAAGATTACTTGTATCATTGTAATCGTTAAAAGGTGCTGAAATTGCTTGTATGAGTTTTGAGGGTAGACTATAGAAGCAAAGTATTTTAAACATTGATTCTCTAGTAATGGAGTCAAAGGCCTTTTGAAGTCTATAAAGGTTAAAATGAGTGGTAAGTTTTTATCACGTGAATCTTCTATAATTCTTCTGATGCAATGTATCTGTTCTATTGTACATCGTTTTTTCAGAAATCCAGCTCGGTATTTTCTTAAAAGTGTGTTAAGTAAGGTTCTATTCTATTGAGTATCATCCTATTGTAGATTTTAACTGTGGTTGATGGCAAAGTAATACCTCTGTAGTTATCCATTCTATTGAGACTGCCCTTTTTGGGTATAGGGCCAATAAGGCCTTATTTCCATTGTTGAGGTATTATTCCAGTGCTTTAAGCTTGATTCATTACGGCAAGGAGATTGAAATATGTATTATACCCAGCATTTTTGAAAGCTTCTGCTCTAATTTCGTCAATCCTTGGGGACTTTCCTGCTTTGGATTGAACTATTGCTATTTTTAGTTCCTTTTCAGCGAAGTCTTCACAATTTATTGGTAGAGTGGTGGTTAGACGCAGGTCCGCTAGCTGACTTGAATGTTGGGGATTATCAACATTCAGTAATTCTTGAAAGTAGTTTCTCCATTCTTTCATCTAGTTCGAATTTACTGATAACTGTCTGCCGTTTTTTTGTCATGTGTGACAATATTTCCACTTCTTTTTGTTTTATGGTGCCAGATATAATTTATCATTTGAAAGGTGTTTCTAGTATCCCCAGTTTTATTATAATTTTCAAGTTCCCCCCAGTATTTATTTATTTATTTGATTTTCTTTGTCTCTGGTCATGAATTCATTGACTTTGTTATTTAAAGCATCTAGTTTATCTTTATTTATTTCATTCCCGTTTAAGCGGTAGAGTTTCCTTGCTTTATTTCTTTCATCTATATATTTTTCAGTTTCAGGGGTGATCCATTTTTCAGAGTCTTTTTTGTTGCTGTTTCTAAGAATTTTGTTGGATGTTATGTTTATTACTTCAATGATACTCTTATACATTTCATTAACTGGATCTTTAAGAATGTTTTCCATATTGTCTTCTAATGTGCTGTGGAAAGATGCTGCAATTTGTGGGTTATTTAGTTTCCCCCAGTTATATCGTTTCATTCTAGACCTGTTATTTTTAGAGGCTTTTAGTGAAAGTTCAATGTGTTCACTGATTATTCTGTGGTCAGAATTTAGTTCAACCGTGTTTTATTCTCGACACTTCATGACTGATCTTATCCACTTTCCATTGATTAGTATGTGGTCTATTTGGGAATGAGTACCATTTGGATGTTCTGAAGTCCATAGTACTCCTTTTGGATGAGGAAATTTGGGTGGGTGATTACCATGTTATGGCTATTGCAGAAGTTCATAAGAGAATGTCCATTGTTATTTGTGGTTTCATGATAAATGTATTTACCCACGTTGTTAGTATTTGCAATGCCTTTACCAATTTGGGTATTACAATCGCCACAAATGAGTGTCACATTGTGAACTGTGATGTTCATGACAGTTTCAGAAAGATCTTTACAATAGGTGTCTTTGTCTTCTAGTGGAGCACATTCTGTTGGAGCATATATGGATATTATTGTCAGTTTTGGGTTGGTACTTATGGTTGTGAGGAGAATTCTTCCAGATACTTTTTCAATTGATGTTACTTTTTCTGCTAGGTCCTTCTTGAGCATTATTCCAACCCCTCCAGTACCATCATTGTCTGCTGAGTTGTAAATAAATCTCCATTTTTTGTCAGCTGATGATGTTTCATTCATTTCACGATTGTCAGTTCTCCATCTATGTTCTTGTATACATATAATGTCTATGTTGACTTTTTATGCTCCTCTAAGTAGTAGCTCATCCAGTTTTCTTGAGTGTTATATGTAGAGGAGATGAGATTAGATTTCCATAATTTAATTTCATGACACTTTCTTTTACCTTTATTCAACCAAGAACTTCCTGGAAGTCTTTGATCCTTGGTATGCATAGTAACTGTATCAGCACTTGAGGCACACGTCTGTGAGGAAGTAGCTGATATTACCTCGTTTCCTTTCATAATCAATTAGTATCCACATATTGGGTGATAGGCCTTAATATGTTTTACCAGTCACGTTAGCCTACTGGGAATTTACCCAGGGTCTCCATGGGCACCACGAGAAGGTGATTTGGAAATGACTTGAAAATTGGCATATAAGGAATTTTTGATCAAAAATCCTTCTATGCAAGATTTTACAGTAGAAATATGAAACATAACAGATCAAGATGTAGAAGCTTTGTAGATCTTTGAAGATAAAATCCAAAGAAACATCTATAGACCGGTAGGAAATAACACAAGAGAATGGAGAAGAACACATAACCAAGCATTATAAGAACCATATAGATCCACAGTTCTAGTTGATGAGATTCCCACAAGCAGATTGAGATGGATTGGACTTGTGGAAATAATGGGCGAGGAGAGAATGGCCAAAAAATTCAAGATGAAGCCGGATGGAACGCAACCCATATGTAGACTGCGGACTCGTTGAGAGAACAGTATCCAAAAAGAATGAGATATGACACGAATTCACAACTGGGAAGAAAAGTACAAGACAGAAAAAAATGGAAAAAGGTGGTGCAGGCAGATGAGAACCTTAGAGGTTAAACTCGCTAAAGAAGAGGAAGCTAGACGTTGTAAAACGGCCCAGAAGTATTTCGGTGTGCTGAGTTGTTGTGATTACCTTCTCATCATCATCATCATCGTGCTTTTCAAGGATTCAGGCCTAGAGTGGCCTTCCAGCCTTAGAAGTCATCGTTGAATCTCTTTAGAGGACATCCTGGTTTTCTTTTTCCTAATGGTTTCGTTTATTATTTAAGATGAAAGATGTCATCCTTATGTGAACCTCTAATAGGTTCAGTGCAACTGTGGGTGCAGGGAAGTAGATAATTTTTATCCCGATTTATCAGTCTTTATGTCTTTTGAAATATATTTCGTCAAGAAAAATACCAAATGAAATCAGCATCATCATCATCATCAAATTCCTGCCATGTACCCTCAAGAGGTGTACAGGATATGATAGTACTACATGAAAAATTTACATCATTACTAACTTCCTATCTACAATTTTCCTACAAAGCAGTCTGTTACTTGTCAAGACTCCAACATTATCAGATCATATATTTCTATCATATAAGACACATTGTACCGTATCATTCCACCTGTATATTGGTCTTCCTTTGGGTCGTTTTCCTGCCAACCTCGCAGAGAAAGTTTTGCTAATTTTTCCTCGCTATTCTATTTAAGTGACCATACCACCTGAGATTAGCTCTTCTAACGCACTCCTGGATGATGACAATGTTAAGTTATTTCCTAATATCCTCGTTTTTAATATGATTTTGCCACTGTGCTATGTGTTCACACCTCTAATCTTTCTCAGCACTCTGATATCGGCAGTCTCTAGTCTTTGGTCAAGTGTTTTACTTCTGACCAGGCTCTCATATCCATAAGTTAAAATTGGTTTGAACACTGACTTTTATACAGCTAATTTAGCGTTTTGACTAATTTCTGTCTTATTCCATATGAATGTATCCAGTTGACTTCCTACCATAATTGCTTTGTTGATTCTGTTGTCTATTTCCATATTTAATTTACCATCTTCACTAAAAATCGTGCCTAATTTAGCTAAGTAGCTAAATTAGTTACTTATATTATACATAAACTAATTATGCCTAAGTAGCTGAAGTGTTTTAGTTGTTCCACAGGTTCTCTGTTCACAATACAGTCGGCATTTTTAACGATTCTGCCTATTTTCATTGTTTTTTTATTGTTGAGCTTCATACCATATCTATTACGACAGTTATTCACTTTAGTCAGGGAATCTTGCAGACTTGTAGCGGATTTATTTAGAAGTATAACATCGTCTGCATAAAGCAAAGAGCTGAGATTAAATCTCCAATTTTGATATCATGTTTAACACCACTTTCCTTCATAATGTGATCCATATAAATAATAAATAACAGAAGGAATAATGTACATCCTTGTCTCACATCAAATTTAACATTAAACCACTTTCCTGTACTTCCTTCAATTATAACGGCTAACAGTAGTAGTGCGGCCACTTCTGACCACATCAAGATAAGATAAGGAATCGTGACGTGATTAGATGTTCAGAAGATGAAGTCACTGTATGTGTAACGCTGTGAGTTTGGAATGTTTGGAATATTTCTGGGGACCATATGTGTAACGCTGTGAGTTTGGAATGTTTGGAATATTTCTGGGGACCATCTGTGTGTGTGTGTGTGTGTGTAACGTCAAGTTGTTTGATTTGCTCAGGTAGTGAATTGTGGGAGATAGTTGGAGATACGGATTCGTATCGTGTTTGGTGGGAAGTTTAAACCAAATAGGGGTAGGGTAAATTTGGGAAGCAATGTTAGTGTGATGGAGGTGTGTGCTGTTATCATATGAAGATAAGTGACATAATTTGTTAGTTGTAAATAAGTGATGTTATTGTTTTGAATGGAAAAGGTAGATATATTAGTGGACAAGGATTCGTGTCGTGATTGGTGGAGCACTTTGAACAAGATAAAGATCAAGATAAGACAGGAACTTGTGCCATGGATGTGTGCTGTTGTTATCAGATGAAGATTAGTGACGTTACTTGTGAGTTGCAAATAAGTGACGTTATTTGCAACTAACAAATTTTAATTCCATTCAAAACAAAATATTATTGTTTTGAATGGAAATAAGAGATATATTAGTGGATAAGGAATCGTGATGCGTCAAGTTTTGTGTTTGGTTGTCTATAGATGGCAGTACTAATTTTCCAATACAGTTTAGGGTATTTCTTTCCTGTCGAAAGACAATGGGAATTCTTAGGGTATAATAGAGCCTATTGGCGGCAGCGTTTACGCTTTTCTGAATTATGTAGTTCTATGGTGGTGTCCGTTAAACAAACATTTTTTTTTCCATAGCTCATACATATTTCATTCTATATTCATATTTTAAAGACTAAGGGAATTCTTAGAGTATAGTAGAGTCTAGTGGTGGCAGCGTTTAGACTATTCTGAATAATTTAATTATATGCTGGTGTCCCTCAACCACATGCTTTTTTTTTCCATAGTTCATATATTTTTATTCTATATTCATATTCTAATTCGAATTCATATTTTATTCATAATTCATCCAAATATTTTGATTTGGCTAAAATTAAGATCTTGAAGTTCCATAAATAAATACATAAATAAATTGTATCTGAATTCACTGTGATTTCAAAAGTGATCTTACTTAAATATTCATAACACATCAACGACACTGTTTGTTCTTTTAAGTGTACACATTTATTTCACAGATATTAATTACATTTCTTTCTAGAATGGGACATCTTGCAAATATCGAGGTTTTCTGAATATTCCAAATTGCTGACTTAAACATATATTCACAGCACAAAACACACAAACACAAGATCTGAAGTTCAGTTGACCCTTTTTTCATCATAGATAAAACTGGGGCATTTCGTTTTTCCTTCACTCATGGCTAAGTTTTTTTTTTTCACACACTTATGGAGTTTCTTTGCTTACCGAGAACTTTTGTATGTAGTCTAGAAATTCTAATGATAATTCAGATTTACTTACAGACTTTCCAGAATGACTCTTCTTAATGCGAATAGATATTCCAAAATTAGTTGAATTAAAGCATATATCCACACCACAGCACAACACACACACAAACACACAGACACAAGCTTGAAAGAACGAAATATTTGTAAATAACTTGAGAAGCTATTTCACTTTCCTTCCTTTAGTTTTTCTGTCCGTTTGGTAGTCCATTAATTCTTTCACATTGGGGTCACACTATGTTTTTATTCCCACGAGGGTGAGTGTAAGCTCAAACAGTCTTTTCCTGACTAATACATCCACTAGCGAATGGTAATTTCGCAATTCTCAATGCTAATTTTGTTTTATATGGTTATTTTTTTTTTCAAATGATTAGTGGTTTTTCTATTTTACTTTTAAAATTCAGTTAACTACATATTATAACCAGAATAAATGAGTAAAATAAATAAATAAATGCATGTGTGAATTTATTTTCCCCAATTGTAGATATTTCATGTGTTATCTTAATCTGACTCATTTCCTGTCACAATTATTGTCCATACGTGTGACATTATCTGATTAGGTTTGGAATTCTGCGGTAGCGTTTTCTTATTGCCACTCCAAATAAATAAATAAATAGTTATTTCTTATTATTTGAAATGAATATTAGTTCTGAAATATAGTTTGTTTTCTATTACACTACACACACAAACCTTTTTCTTTTCTTTTTTTTAAACCAATACATATAATTCTAATCAGACTGTGAAAAAAAATAACTGATTGTCCTTCTCTGACTATTAATTTTACCTTTGATTCCTTGTAGTCTTAATCTATTTCTGTAACTGAAATTTATTTTATTTATTTATTTTTCTTTAGCATTAGCAAGGTAAGTAACGGATATTGAGACAAACAAGGTTTTGCACTCTCCGTTAGTTTTGTTTTAGACAGCACAACAAATAAATAGTTATTTCTTATTATTTAAAATGTATATTATCTCAGTAGTATTCTGTACATTGTATTTAGTTTAATTTCCATATTACCAATTTCCAATCATTTAAAACTTTAGACTGTATGATATGTTTACATGAGCGTAGAATGTATTCTCCCTTTTGATGTTTTGCACGGTGTGTTCTTATGATGACACCATCATTCTCTTGGAGATTATCAATTCTTAGAGATTATCAGTAACAGAGAGTGCAAAACAAGGTTTTGCACTCTGCATTAGGGTTTTGTTTTAGAACCTTTTTTCTCCCAGCAAACAAATAAATAGTTATTTCTTATTATTTCAAATGAATATTAGCTCAGTAGTATTCTGTACTTTGTAATTAGTTTAATTTCCATTCATTTAAAACTTTAGACTATATGGTATGTTTACATGAGCGTAGAATGTATTCTCCCTTTTGATGTTTGCACAGTGTGTTCTTATGATGACTCATTCTACTAGAGATTATCAGTTCGGGGTTTGAGTATGTGAACGAAACGTTTACAGATGTCTCAAATATGGTCAATAGGTAGCGTTAGAAAATTTTCTAATCACCAAATGCTAACAGTCACACTTTAATTCCAAACGATGATCAAATATACTAGTCTGCTGGAGACATCTACAGATATTGTCACTATTCAATTCATTTGTACTTTATTCATTTCCAAAGACACAATTGCATTATTAGCTATCACATTTGTCTTTTTTTTCCTACACAACACTTTTCTTTTATATATTTTTAAGAGTTTGAGAAATGTGATGGTTTTAACTATCTACTGTCTCTGTAAAATAACCAAATTTTAACAGGCATACTTTAAGTACGACTGTTTGTTTCTAGTCTGGTGGAGGTATGTACAGATATAGAAACAAATTGTCACTTTTCAGGTGAAATCTTCTCCACTAAAATTCTAGCAATTAATTTAATACCCAATTCCTTTTGTTTGCAAGAGTTGACACAATTTCTTAAAATATTTGAGGGCTTGCATGAACAAATAAGACTTTTAATTCACTGAGTGCATTATCAAAAAAAAAAAAAGAAAGAAAAGTCTCTGGTTAGTTTGTGGCAAGAAATTATTTACAATTGTATTTACTGAATCTAACATATAGAAAATAAATAAAGTGAAAAATACAATCTTATTTTCTTGTCCTTAATCTGCTTATTGTTAATTTTGGCTGTTGTTCAAAGGTTCTTCCCGTGGTTGTGAAATTGCTATCATGTGGTTTTTGACAATGTGACTTTTATATGAAAGTTTCTTCATTTGTGATCATTGGGAATTTTTTACTGTAGTAAGATTAAGGATCACATTTTTATTTTTTTGAAACCAATACCTGTATTTTTGAGAATTATTAAAAGCACAGAAACGTTTGCTATGGTTCCAAAAACATTTAAAGGTACATGCTATGTTTTCACGTTTTGGGAATCCAATTTCATTTAAATCAAGAACATGTCTCTCAATTAACCTTGTTAATGTTTTTGATATTTATCTTCCTTTGATGAGTAATATTTGATATTTGCATGTTGATTCTATCACCCAATTTCTTAGTTTGTACAAAGATAGTGAACCAATTTCCCACTTCAGCTGATGGTTATATTTTATTAACCAAGCATTCTGTTTTTTTAACTCTTTCAGGTAATTCATTCCAAATACAAGGTGATTTTTTCAATGCATATATTACAATAATTCCATCAGAAATACAAATTTATTTCTTTAGGAAATAAATTTGAAGTCTTATTCAAATTATTTTGAATTTTGAATTCAAATAAATTGACAATCAATTATTCCAATGGTAACTGAAAATTCGTATTTTTCACCCACTGTCGATTTTTCATATTCGTTTTCCGGCAATCTTCTTCTTCTTCTTAGATTACTGCATATGGCACCAAAAATAAATAGTTATTTATTATTATTATTTCACTGATTATTAGCTCTGATCATATATACTATATTAACTTTCTTTTATTACAAAATTCTAAACAATTAGAACTTTTCACAAAGAAGCCTTCAAAGAGTTTTGTGGCTCACCCATTATTTTTACTTTACTGGACACAAAACACCATGACACAATACAGCAGTTGCAGTGGATGAACGACTGCAAGCCTTAATCCAAAGTCGCTCGACTTGTTTGTTTTTCCTTATAGTACCATTTAACCTTTACCCTACCCTATCCTGACTGTTCCTTCAAAAACGAACCTTTTGTGCAGATTACTGAACGACATGTTTTTGCATGCTAATCGATATGCTGTTGATGTGTTTTTTATCTTACTTTGTATGGGAAAAGGTCAAATTGTATTTGTGTTATCTGGGGAGTACAAACATTTTTCTATACCCAACTTTTTTAATAGTTTAAGTCACATTTCTGGGTTAAATTATCTGCTGCCTCTCTGTAAAACAGAGAGTTCTAAACCTTCTTTGTCTCAATATCCATTACTTAACTTGCTAATGCTAAAGAAAAATAAATAAATAAAATAAATTTCTGTTACAGAAATAAATTAAGCCCACAAGGAATCGAAGGTAAAATTTATAGTCAGAGAAGGACAATCAGGTATTTATTTATTTATTTATTTATTTTTACACAGTTATTCTGATTAGAATTATATGTATTGGTTTAAAAAAAAGAAAAACGCTTGTGTGTCCTCGTGTAATAGAAATTAACAAACTATATTTCAGAACTAATATTCATTTGAAATAATAAGAAATATCTATTTATTTATTTGTAGTGGCAATACAAAAACTCTAACAGAGAATTTCAAACCTAATCAGATGATGTCACATGTATGGATAACAATTTTTGTCAGGAAATGAGTCAGGTTAAGATAACACATGAAATATCTACAATTTCGTTAAATAAATTCACACATATTTATTCATTTATTTTACTCATTTATTCTGGTTATAATATGTAGTTAACTGAATTTTAAAAGTAAAATAGAAAAGCAACCAATCATTACAAAAAAAAGAACCATATAAAAAAAAAACGCTTCGAGAAATACGAAATTACCATTCACTGGCGGATATTAGTCAGGAAAAGAAAGTTTGAGCTTACACTCACCCTCGTGGGAATAAAAACATAGTATGACCCCAATGTGAAGGAATTAATGGACTACCAAGTGGACAGAATATCTAAGAGAACAAAAGTTAAACAGCTTTTCAGGTTATTTACAGAAATTTCGTTCTTTCAAGCTTGTGTGAGTGTTGTGCTGTGGTGTGGATATATGCTTTAATTCAACTAATTTTGGAATATCTATTCGCACTAAGAAGATTCATTCTGGAAAGACTGTAAGTAGATTTAAGTTATCATTAGAATTTCTAGACTACATACAAAAGTTCTCGCTAAGCAAAGAAACTCAAGAAGTGTGTGAAAAAAAATCGAACAAACATAGCCATGAGTGAAGAAAATACGAAATGCTCCAGTAACCTATAATGAAAAAAGAGTCAACTGCATTTCAGATTTTGTGTTTGTGTGTTTTGTGTGTGAATATATGTTTACAATTGGCAATTTGGAATATTCAGAAAACTTCGATATTTCCAAGATGTCCCATTCTGGAAAGAAATGTAATTAATAGCTGTGAAATAAATGTGTACACTTAAAAGAACAAACAGTGTCGTTGATGTGTTATGCATATTTAAGTAAGTTCACTTATGAAATAACAGTTAATTCACACACGATTTGTTTATTTATTTATTGATTTATTGAACTTTAAGATCTTAATTTTAGACAAATTAAAATATTCGGAATAATTATGAATAAATTATGAATTCGAATTAGATTATGAAAAAAACAAGGATGTGCTATGAAAAACATTTGTTTGCTTGAGGGCACCAGCATATAATTAAATTATTAATAAAAGTATAAACGCTGCCACCACTAGACTCTATTATACCCTAAGAATTCCTATAGTGTTTTAACAGGAAAGAAATACCCCAAACTCTATTGAAAAATTATTACTGCCATCTATAGATAACCAAACACAAAACTTGATGCACCACGAATCCTTATCCACTACTATATCTTCCTTTTCCATTCAAAACAATAACGTCACTTATTTACAACTAACAAATGATGTCACTTATCTTTATATGATAATAATACACACCTACATGACAATAACATCGTTTCCCCCATTCACCCTACTACTATTTGGTTTAAACTGCCCCACTAATCCCGACATGAATCCTTATCTCCAACCAATACCCACAATTCTATATGCGAACAAAACAAAAACATGACGTCCCACACACAGATGGTACCCAGAAAAATTCCAAATATTCCAAACTTATGACGTCATACACAATGACGTCTTCATCTGAACAACCAATCACGTCACGATTCCTTATCTTATCTTGATTTTGATCTGGTCAGAAGTGGCCACACTACTACTGCTGACTTTCCACTCAAATAAAGACTGAGCATTGCTTGATATAATGGCCCATTAACACCATATAACTGTAGCGTGTTGAATAGCTTCTCTCTTGGCACCTTGTCATATGCCTTTTCCAGATCGACAAAACTTAAATACAGATCTTTCTTGTATTGCCATGATTTCTTAACTATTTGTCATAAAGTGAAGATCTGATCCTGACAGCCTGTATTTGGCATGAATCTAGCTAGTTCTTCACCAAGCTTTTCTTCCACAATTCTTCTCAACGTTTCTCAATTATACTTGCATAAATCTTGCCAGGAACACTCAGTAGGGAAATATCTCTGTAATTCTCACATTCAGTTTTATTTACTTTTTTATATATGGGTACTATTAGAGCTCCTCTCCAATCATTTGGGATTTGTCCCTCTGTCCAGGCCTTCTGAACTATGCAGTGCAGCCACTGTAAGACTTTTGTACCTCCATACTTCAGCATTTATGGTTGAATATCATCTACTCCTGCTACCTTTGAAATAAAATTGAAATACAAATATCAAATTTATATTTCATACGAATTTTATTTAATTTCTTGTATTTTTTATTAGGTTTTGTATGGAGTATATTTTATTTTGTTATATTTTTGTAGATCCATAAATATTAAATAAACCGACACATTTTTAAATAATTATAAATATTTTTACTGTTTAAAAAATATATATATATATATATATATATATTGTAAAAATGTGAAAAAAACCGCTTTTTCAAAAGTCGGTTTTTGTATAAACCGTAGTTCTTGTATGCGGAATACTTTCAAGGATTTTGAATAATTTTGAAAAAAAAAAAAAGAAGATATTTAATTAAAAAAATAGATATTTTGTCTCCAACGATAAATGGACGGATGATGCACAATTATAATTTACTCTGTTATATTCGTGCCATTCAGTATAACGTTTACACGACATTGCTTCCACTTTCCTGTGATATGGCGTTTCTAAAAATGGAGGTATGATTGTTTATAAGGTTATAGTCACCTTTTATGCAAGCCTACTACACCTCAAGTGTGGTCTGAAACTTTCCCGGCCTCGACCATAGATGGCAACGCTATCGGCGAGATTTTTTTCCTAAGTTGGTACGTTTTTTTTTTACAGCAGTTTGAAACAAACATTTTGTCTGTATCTCTTGAAATGGATAAAACTGAGTATCGTACGGTTATTAAATTCTTTGTAAATGAAGGCGGAACGCCGAAAGAAAGTTATTCGACGATCATAAAGGTGTTTAGGCTATATTTCCTTCGTTTTCGAAAATTAAGAAATGGGCTGCCGAGTTTAAACACGGCCGTACCAACCTTAAAGATGATCCACGTAAAGAACGTCCAAAATGTGCAACAACACTAGAAATCATTGATTATATGCACGATATTATATTGAATGACCGGCAAGTCAAAGTGCGTGAAACTGCTGAGACTATATGAATTTCAAAAACACGTGTAGGATATATTTTGAATGAAGAATTGTCAATGAAAACGCTTGGCGCAAGATGGGTGTCGCGCTTGCTTACAGAAGATCAAAAACGCACTCTCATGAAAATCACTGAACTGCTTGGAGCGTTTTAACAAGAATAAAACTGATCTTGTCCGGCAATTTATTACTATGGATGAGAATTGGATTCACCATTACATACCAAGATCCAAATATCAGTCAAAACAGCGAATAGAAGCCGGTTGTTCAGCGCAGAAGAATTCAAAGTCGGTTCCATCAGCTGGAAAGGTATTGGCATCGGTGTTTTGGGATGTTAAGAAGGCATTTTGCGTATTAATTATCTTGAAAACGGTTAAACAATAACGGGGAGATATTATTCCGATCTTTTAACCAGACTAGACGAAAAAATTCACGAGAAAAGACCCAGTTTGCAAAAGAAAAATATAATCTTTAATCAGGACAGTGCAACTACCCAAGAAAGTGTTTTGGCAATGGAAAATTAAGGGATCTGCACTATGAATTATTGGAAGATCCACTCTATTCCAGAGATTTGGCCCCATCTGACTTCTGTCTCTTCCCGAAACTAAAATTCTTCCTCTCTGGTCAGCGTTTTTCTTCGAATCAAGAGGTGATTGAAGCCGTAGAGGAGTATTTTTCAGATCTTACTGAGAACCACTACAGGGACGCGATAATGGCTCTGGAGCATCGCTGGAATAAATATATTTGTCTGAAGGGAGATTATGTTGAAAAACAAAAATAATTTTGAAATTATAAATTCGTTTTTTCATTGTTAGGCCGAGAACCTTTCAGACTACCCTCATAAATTTAATCCCACAGTTGAATCCCGCAATTCCCGTGCTTATTTGAGGCGTGAAGTGAGTATTGCGATATTTATTTTCTTTTCAGAGTTTGGTTATTGTTATCTGTTCCCTCCTTTCTTCCTGCATGCAGGAAATCTTACTGATCCAAGTCATCAAAATTAAACAAGTAGCGAAGCATTGTATTCCCGGTATAGCAGAAAAGTTGTTTCCCACACTTTGGCCACCAGATAGTAAACGAGATAAAATCTGTTAAAACGGCAGAGGGTTCCCGTTTAGCTGGAAAATAATCCACCTACTGCAGAGGACAGCAGTGGTCAGTGTCGAGACTATGCTTGGGTTGCAGTCTGTCCCTGCGTGAAAAATGATGTACACAAGTCCGTCACCTGTCCTCCATGCGAGTTGAGTGTCAACACTACAGAATTATGAAAACATACCTAATTGCCAAAATATACGTTAGAAGTTACAGATGACTTAATAAATAATATTATCAATGAGTTCAAGTGTTTGTCATAAAACCCAAATACGTTAAATTTTATTCGACATTAGAAATATCAAATAACAACAACGTATTTAATAAGATTAAGAACGAACATGAAAATTTCCTAAAAAGCAATCAAATAGACAAGCGAACTTTATTTATTCGTATGGAGTTCTCCCCGTTCTTCCTCGACCGTCCGGTAGGATTGGTTGAGCCATCCGTGTGAGACCGTCTAACTCACCTTTAGTACAATAGAAAGGGCCTAAATAAAGGTTCCTCGCTTCATACACGGGAATCGAACTCAAGTGTTTCCGAACGAAGGGCCTCGTCTACACCGACTGAGCTACGGAGACTGCTCTGCGTTCTCTAAGTCATATAATAAAAAGAAGTTCTTGAAGTTATTCAGCAAAATCTTGTGCAACTTCTAGGAATTCTCTTAATTTTTGTCCCTTTCCCTAGTTTTACCATTTAAAAATCTCTGCTATCCCCATCCAGTACTCCTCTTCCACAGCTTAAACTTCGCAAGCATATTCTTTGCTTTCAGAGGTCTGCTTATCGCTACCAGATGGAGAAATGACAATTCGATATTAGCGGTTTTTCAGGAAATTGAATTGAGATTATTAGCTCTGAATTTAACTATAAAACACAATCGTTTTAGGACAATATGATTGTCTACTAGAAAGGAAACATATATTATGTTTATTCCTTGGCTTGTGACATTGTATATTGTTCTTATAAAATGCGCGATAATTCTTAATTTGACATCGCCGCCCAAAGTGTCACAGATCACGTGGACTCTTTCAAGTACAAACATTCCGAAACAATCTGTGGTCATGAATATAAAAATGAAAAATAAATAAATAAACACTTCTGATTTATGCATGGATATAATATTTCTTAAAGTTATATATAATGTCTTTGGCTTGTCTAAATATTATGACAAACTGGTGTGACTTATCTCCCGTTTTCATTTTTTTGCATCAAAACTGTTGAGTGCAAAATAAATTACTTTCAGCAGGGCATTACATGAGCTGAATTCGTGCTTCATATAACGCGATAAGCTTTGATAGACCTTAGTTTGTTTCCAAGAAATATGAGCATAAGTAATAAAATATCCTCGAACCTACCTCAAAATAATATTCGTCCTTGTGTTTATTCCTGAAACAACTTTATAGGAGATTTTTCTGTTTACCTCTCGACTGCTAGCTTTAAGACATCAGCCAAATTATAGTCTGATATGTCAGGAGTTTCTAGTTTGGCGAGAGCGTGGTCGAAAGCAGAAAGACAAAATGGATCGATAGATGCAATCCCTGTTTCACCGGAGTGATAAATATACCGCAGTTAAATTCAAGCTGTCAGAGCAGCAACGAAACTTGTTTGGCGCATGCTCCGATTGTGATGATAATACCGAAAGAAGCCTTTCATTGGCATTGATTGTACAAGAGCACTTGCAAATGCAGCATTTATGTATTCCGAAGTTCGCGTGCTACATTTATAAGGGATAGCAGTGTTCTGCTTCAGAGTTCTTATTTATGATATTTCCGATCTGTTATACCGAAATCGACTACTTCAGTTTTGAACTGGACTACAGGTCCTTTGCTTGACAGTGAGTACCATTATTAACATTAGCTCAATACAATAACTACGGTTAATTAACAATGATTCAGAATTCAAAGGTGATCTACTTTTGTACAGCAGCTTATCCGAAGAATAGAGTAGCTGGAAAAACTTGCGTAGTTTGTCTGTAGAGGGAAGGCCCTTATTATCGTTTCCTTAAGCCATCCACTATATTAATGTGCGTACGGCTCGCAAAAGTTTGAGGGATTAACAGGGAAAATAGTGAAGATTTTGAAGCGTTCTTGCGATTGAAATAACGAATGCAATAATTTTTATTTTTATTTTCTACTGAAAGCACTGCGGAAATTTTGCGTTTCCTTTGCGTAAATAGAATAGTAAACTTAAATTTAGCTCTATTATACGATTACCATGTCTTCAATGTTCATGTAATCTCTCTATTCTCAGAGGTTCCTGAAATAATCAGCTTTATATTCGTAAAACCTCTTAGCTCAATTATTTATAATATTCAGTTGAGATTTTCATTTTTGTTCCTCTTAACTGCGGTAGTAATATTCAGTGAATGTGTTTATGCTCCTTCTAGGACGGGCACTAATTTCAGAAACCATATCTTCACTATCAGCTTAGTGATAGTGAAGATATGGTTTCTTCACATATTCTTTTCAGATACGTTCTCCGAGAACTTTTTCAATTTTACTGAAATTTATTGCGAGCAATAATTAGGGTTTTACAAAGGCGACTCAAAATTCATTCGAACTGAAGTCCATCGATCACGCCCACACGTACAATCTGTATGGGGGTGCCCAAAAATATTTTTTATTAATATTTTTAGAGGTACAACCAGATTTTATTTTTTGTGACATATGTTTAGAAGCAATACCCTTAAGAAGTATTTATGAATGCCCTGAAAAAAATCAGAATAAAATTGAGAACGCTTCTCTCTCGCTGGATGTTTGGATCCATTCTTAAGAAAAATTCTGAGTAAACGATTTATTCTGCCTCGAGCTTTTCATATTATTCTAATTGCTTTTCGGTGTTTGCGTTCAAAATTTCTAAATAATGCGTAGTAAGGATCGCCCCCTTCTTCTCTCGCTTTCTAAAATTTCTAGCAAACAGAACGTATTTTTCAATCTAAACTGTTTTCAAAGCTTTTATTAAAATGCTATTTTTATGACGCTGAACAGCAATACATAAATGTGCAGTGTTTCCCATAACTTTGTATATAGCTGAATAATTTATAAAAATCAGGAAAAAATGGAATATTATTGTGCAGTTTGCAGGAGAGTGAATCGCCAATTCGAATCACCATCGGGGAAAAAAAATAGCATAAATTTTCTCAGATAGAGGGCACTGTGCCGCATGCCTGATTTTGGGAAATACATGAAAGTGAGAGTTCTATAAAACGCAGGGGGTTACTCTGGAGGCTCGCAATGAATGCGTGCGAATTCCCATTCATTTGGGCGAACAGAATTATTTTTGTGAAAAGAAAGATTTGTTGCTGTGATGCTTACATTGGTGGATAAGGCCAAGTTGTTTTATGTAAGTGGGGAACAGGTAAAGGACGCTTCACGAATCTTTCGAATGGAGAAAAGAAAGATCGAGGTCCTGCCAGACTACAGTCTATTACACGATGTTTTCAAAAAACTGGACGTTCCTCAACTTTCCCTCGCAGCGGCAGACCGATGTTATTCGAAGCCCCTACCACCTTTGTAGTATCAGAAACGAATGCCCTAGAGGCAAAATGAACAAGCAGTGTAAGAATGCACGCGAAGCAGCAAGAATCATGGGCACCCGGAAACAACCGTATTCTGCATCCTTCAAAGCGCATTAAATTTGTAATCATACAAGATGCAGCCTCTTCGCCAGTTTCACCATGTGATAACACTAAGCTGGAGAAATTCGCAATCTTGGTTTACGCAAAAGACACTGAAGATCCACAATGAATGTATAACATCTTCTGGACAAACGAAGTGCATTTCGAATATACAGGACGAATTTGGGTGCAGGACAATTCACACTTCTACATACAGGAACGTTCATTGCGACTCACTGTTTGGTGCGCTTCACAGAATCCATCATTCTGGGTCTCTTTTTCTTTGAATAGCCATGTGTTACAAACGACCGGAAGATCTGCGTAGTAAATGCACAGCACTACTTGAAGCTGCTACGCAAAAAAAAAAAAAAAAACTCGGTACCATGATTGCGAGAAAAATGTTCGTAATGCAATAACGTTTATCCATGACCGGAGCCACCTCGTATCGCATTTCCCATGAGGCCGTTTCTCATCATCACATTTAGTCAAGAACGACTTAACAGTTGTGATCGCAACTCCGCATGGTCCTCTAGGTACCCGGACTTCACATCAAAAATATGCGTTCTCACTCGATTGTAGAATGTAATTGCTTCTGCGGCGGACACGTTGAATAATTAACATAGGGATATGTGACTGGTTTCCTGCATATGAATAAATAAGTTTCTAATTCCATTCTGGAATTCATACAGACATTCATCTGGACATTCACTTCTCCCATAGAAGGCGACATCATCACTACTGTCGCCTTCTATGGGAGAAATTTTGGAATAATTTATAAGAAACAAAGTATAAAAAACAAAGGCGTAGAGTTTGTTGCCTTTAGTCAATATGTTGGGACCACAGTTTGGAGGCATTAGTGAGACATGGCTATCAGAATCGGACCAACTCGAACTGGTATCGAGTGTAGAGCGAGGAAGGATAGAGGTTAGGAGAGGAGTAGGCGTGCTACTAATGATATCGGATGACTTGAATCCAGTTACATTTGAGACCTATAATTGTAGTATTACTATGACTTACAGTATTTCATGTGGCGGTGAGTTTGAAACCATCTGGTGCAAGGTAGAAACAAATAAGGTCAATTACATAGTGCGGTTTTGTTACAGGCGTGGTGGATCAGTTGCTAGTGATGGAGAAATGCATCATCAAATAGATAAGATAAGAGTGAAAAGAATAATCATAATGGGAGACTTTAATTATCGAAATATTGATTGGGTAGCAGTAGAATCTCATTAGAAGAATGAAATTGCATTTATTGAGCTGTTGCGGGACAACTTGCTCAACCAGCATGTGACAGAAGGAACTCGAGGTCAAAGAGTGTTAGATTTTATTATAGAGTTAGAGGGATTTTCAGTTAAAGATGTAACTATTCTGCCTACGGTTGGTGGCAGTGATCATGCGGTACTCACTTGGGAAGTGACTATGTTTATGAATGTTCCATTCAGAGAAGGATACACGCTGAACTACAAAGCAGGAAATTATGACCAACTGAGGAGTATACCGAGTTCAGTGGAATGGGATCGATTGCTGGATGGGAAAAATATCTACAGTGCATGGGAAGCAATTAAACAATTTGTTTTTTTATGTTGGGCCCATATACCGGAGATTTGCTAGTCAACCAATAGTACGTTAGTACCGTATATGAGTGGTCGGTTGGGAAAAGTAGAAACTTATTTACATTTGATTTAAAAGCCTGTATGTTGTGTTCCTTGGGAAATGTCAGCGGGGAGACTGATCCACAGTACCACAGTAGCAGGGATGAAGGAGGAGGAAAAGAAACGTATTCTGTGGGTTTCAAGGTGTACTGTGAAAAGATGTTGGGTAGCAGCTCTACGTGTTCCAATGGGCTTAGTACAGAATAGGAGAATTATTGATGCTGTTTCAGATGAACATTTCCCATGGAAATATTTATAGAATATACAGATTGCAGAGATCAAGCGTCTATGTGAAAGTGACGGGAGCGAGTTGGTGAAAGATGGTTCATTTATCAGTCAAATTGAAGTTATCTGAGCCCCATTGGAGGATGGCTTGGACGTTGCAATTAAGGGTAGTGGTGGTTGATGTTCTGTGGGTTAAAGTGAGTTGCGTACAGTAGAGTTCGTCAAATGACAGGGAGGAGTGTAATGGGTTAGAGGTCACCTGAAGAAGGTCATTGATATATAGAAGAAAGGGGGTTGGTGAGAGAAAACTGAACCTTGTGAGACCCCAGCATTAGTTGCATGGTGAAAGGATAGGGAACAGTCTATGATCAAACATAGTGTGCGTCCAGACAGGAAGCTGACAATCCATCTGCAGAAGTCCTGTGGCAGTCCAAATGATGGGAGTTTGCTTAGTAAGCCTTTGTGTCAGACCAGGTCAAAGGCTTTGGAGATATCAAGTGCAACTACTTGGGATTCGCCGAATTTCTCCATGGCATTTGTCCAGCGATGGGCGATGTTTGAGAGTAGATCTCCTGTTGAACGGCTCCGACGGAATTGGTTCTGGTGGTGGCTTAATAGCTGGGTATCTTCAAGGTAGATTAGGAGTTGAGAGCTTATGGTTTTCTCCATTACTTTAGATAGGACTGAAGTGAGTGAGATAGGGGTAGTTAGATGGCAGTGATTTCTTACCCACCCATTTTAGGAATGGGTTGAATATAGGCCAGCTTCCTGACTTTGGGATATATACCAGTGGAGTAGGATGGTGTGTTCAGACAGCATAGGAGAGGAGTCAGTTCTGGTGCAATAGACCTTCAGCACAAATGGAGAAATGCCTTCAGGGCAGGAGACTTTTTGTGTCTCATTTATGCAGCAGGTTTATAATATCTTCTTGGCAAAAGGATTCAGGGGGCATTGTATGTTGGGCAGTTAGAATGACTGGAGGGCATTGCCTTTGCTAGTTTTGTGTGCATTGGAGGAAGTGTGAAGCCACGAGGTTAGTTTTTTCTTGGATGATATTGCAATTGTGTCATCTGGGTATGATAGAGGTGGGAATAGTGTAGGTCAAACGTTACGTCCAATTGCCTTGACAAGAGACCAAAAGGCATGGCTGCATTTGGACAGGATGCAAGCTTCCTGCTTTCTTCCAGTTCAAATTCTGTTTTAGAAGTATTGATATTTTTCTTGCATCCGTTTCGGGGTTTCAGATAGGCATTGAATGAGCATGGGGTTCTTAATTTGAGCCAGTCGTGGTATGCCTGATTTTTCATTTGTACAGCGTTGGCTGATCTTTTGGAGAACCAAAGTTTAGTTAGGGGACGGCAGTTCTGGGTAGTGTGGGGAATGTATGTTTTCAAGCCAGTGGGAATTACTTTGGTGATACGTTCGGTGCAATTGTTTCCGATCTTCCAGTTCCCATATGTTTATACAGAGTAGTCTCAGAGACTGCCCCATTTGGCACTATTATCATTCCAAAGTACTCTTGTGTGGGAGTGACTGTGTAAGCGTTGTTGCATGGGGATGGAGATGAGCACTAGGTTTTGGTTCGAATTACCCAGGGGGCCTCACTACGTTCACTGCATATTTGGAGGAGTCATTAGTAAGGAAGAGATCTACCGTATTTGGGGAGTTGTTTGGGTTATCTGTTATTCTGGTCGGTTTTTGAACAATTTGTGTAAGGTCGTTAGTGATGTCAAATGTTTCAGCATTTCTGCCTACAGGATCTGTACAACTGGAAGAGGAAATCCAATTGGTGTTATGCACGTTTAAATCACCTAGGAGGATTATTTCGCTGTTAGGAGAGTAGGACTGTAGAAAATCAACTTAAAAGTTGATTTTCTCCAGTCCCACTTTTAAGGAGAGGAAATGAAAGAGCTCAAAGTGATTGGTGGTATTTGAAGAGCGATAGAGACAGAAGATGAATTTGTCTGTGTGGGGGAACCATATCTTCAGCCAAATAAAGTCGAATTGGGCGATTATAGGTTAGGTACTCTCTGTGAGGGTATGTCAGAGCGGATATATACACAGACGCCACCCTTAGGTCGAAAGGAGTTAAATAGTGTATAGTTAGGAAGGTTGAGATGAATAGTGCTGGGGAAGGTGAGATTTGAGTTTCTGTTAAAAAGAGTAGGTAGGGTTTGGTGGACTGCAGATTTAGTGGACGCTATTAAGGTTGGAGTTGAGGCCACGAATGTTGGTGAAGTGGATATGCAAGGTACTGTGAGGTATGGATTTGACCGTAAGGGCTTGCACGTTTCCTACGCAGTGCCTGTATACCGGCACCAAGGAAACCAGTATAACAGTATACAAAATCGCGTCACTTGGATTTTGTTTGCACTAGTGTGGTTTGTTTGTAGTCTATCATCGAACTGTTGTCTCCATTTTGGCGTGATAAGACAATCCACAAGAATTCTATCGATATGCTGCAAGTAAAAGAAGGAATGAATATGAATAAATAACTCTTCAAATTATAGATGGCGTGAGGGATATACATTCAGAAGGTGTCCAACTACTGACTGCCCATTTTGTCAAATACTATCAACTTGGTGTTTCCCACATTGAGCCCACTGCTACCTCTTCACTGAGTGAAAAACCTCAGGTGTATTAGGGCGAGATGTTAGAGCAATTGCACTCTAAATAAATAAGAATTCAGCAATAGGGAATGATGAGTTATCAGCACGTGTGCTAAGAGTGTGTTCAGCTGAACTTTCTATTCCTTAGACTAGGCTATTTAATATTAGTCTTAGAATAGGGAAGATTCCGCAGGAATGGAAAGAATGTATGGTAATTCCAAGTGGTGCAAAGACAGATGTATCGAACAATCGACTCATTAGTATATCAGGAGTGGTGGTGAAGATTTGGAAAAATTGGTTAGAGCCCGCATTCAGGAATGGGTTGACATTAAATCTCTACATTATTACAATGAAAAACATGGGTTTTTTACTAAGGGAAAATCATGTTTTAGCAACTTGCTCACATTCTATAACAATGTTACCATTGAACTAGACAAGGGAAATGGATACGCCATGATACTTTTGGATTTTGCTAAGGATTTTTGGCAGAATACAGCATGGCAGACTGTTGCATAAATTGGAGAAAATGAGTTTGGATTATATTAACGTGGATAAGAGGATGGCTCACTGACAAGTATAAAGATGTAGTATATGGGGAATATGAGTCTGCAAGGATTAAGGTAACCAGTGGTGTACCACAAGGATCAGTGCTTGGTCCACGTTATTCAATTGATACGGTAATAATATTGGGAAGGATTTGAAAAGCGATATATAGCTATTTTCTAATGATGCGAAGATAGGTAGGATAATCAGGAATACTGATTATATGCAGTACTTGCAGAATGATTTGAATATGTTGGAATTGTGGGCATTGGAAAATTGATGTCAGTTCAAGGTCAGTAAATCTAAACTAATTCACTTTGAATTAGTTTAGATTTACTGACCTTATATATTATATAAGGTCAGTAAATCTAAATTTTTTTAAAAAGTTATATATGCAATGTCGTATTATATAGGTGGGATTATGTTTGAGGAAATTGATTAGGTAGGGATCTTGGAGTGTCAGTAGATAGGAAGTTGAAGTTCAGGGGTCATACGGCACAGATTGCATATACAACTCAATATATATTTGCAGTTCTGAAACGAATGGTCACATGTAAAGGTACTGATGTCGTTTTGCATTTTTATAAGGCCTTGATAAGATATCACTTACACTATTGTGTGCAGGTCTGGTTTCCGTTGAGTATCAGATATATTGGAAAGAGTGCAACGAAGAGTGTTTGAGTTGATATTAGGATTATGGAATACTGATTATGAAGACCGACTGAGAATTTGCAGACACTAGCAAACAGGAGCTTTAAAGAGTGGTGATATAATTGAGACTTATAAACTTCTCTGAAAGGGTCATAGAGGATTTCAATTCATGAAATTGTTTGATTTACGGAGGGTGGCGAAAGGACAAGAGGGCATCATTGGGAGCGGAGAATGAAGGCCGCTAAGAAGGGGGTGAGGGTTAGAATTTTCTCTCAGAGGGCGGTGCGTAATTGGAATGGATTGCCATTGGATTTTGGGGTGCAAGCAGTGCGAATGAATTGAAGAATACCTGTGATAGCTAGTGAGCGGTGTAGTATGTGCCGGCCCTCAAAGAGTCCGTGACTCCATAGAGGTTTCTCTTATAATAATAATAATAATAATTTTCGTCCAAGAAACAAACGCTCTTGTGATCCAATTTTGTGCATACTAAACTCAAATATACCAATGTTTTCCAATTTCTATTTGAAATATTCAAATACACTCAAGTTTATATGACACCCTGTGCAATAGGAAGTTTATCAGAAAGGCAATTCAAGAAATATGTATACCTTCAACTCCTCAAGTGCCTGGTGACTCATTCAGGCTACTACGTAAGCACAATGTTATTACTTTTGTCCTATCCCTTCTCTTATTGCCACCAATAACGAGGTTTATAATATTCACATTAAAAATAATTACCAGATATATTGGAATTTCATTCCGTACCTCCAATTTATCATCGTCAATATTTTTCTCTTGATTCCACTGAAGTTTTTTCATGCTGGTTTAAGGACACTGGTTGTCCTTTCCTTTAGTTTAATTTCCAGTTTCATTTATAAATTTTTCTATATTTCATGTTATTCTGTACTCCCCCCCCCGATCTTTTAAATAATGTGGTTTTAATGGTAAGATCATTTCTCCTGTTCTACGTCTATCTGCTATTCTCTTTCTTCTTTTACTCCATTTGAAATTCTTGGAATAAAATTAGAATGTCTGTTGCCATTGTATACAAACACTATTTTAATGTCAACAATGAAAATATTATAAATAAAGTAAATAAAATCTCAACAATAATGACTTTTGGAAATTTTTTTTCACTTGGTTAGACCATAATAAATTTAGTTTAAAGCTTTATCCAAGTGTAAGCAAACAAAGTTTGTGCCTGAAGTATCTTCAGGACTGAAGCAACTCGTGGTAAAAGTGAACCAAGTCCTCATCAGTCCTTGTCTTAGTATCTCCCATAATACAATGCACATCTCCTTGCGGACATGTATAATGCTATGCAATAAAGGAAGAGCTGACTACCCAGACTGGTTTCGACCTTTATTGAGGTCTCGTCAGTGGGAGCCAGACTTATATTTACCTATAAGAGTTGCCAAAAGGTGTCTAACCTTATTATTAAATTACTCTGGATTTAGACAAAGATGATGAAAGGTTATTTCCACTTGGTTAGACTATAATAAATTAGTTTAATCCTTTATCCAATAAAGGTCTAAATTTTGGTCTAAATAAAGGTCTAAAGGTCTGGGTATTGGCCCTTCCCTTAATGCATAGCAGTATACATGTCCGCAAGGAGATGTGTTTTGTATTATGGGAGATACTGAGATAAAGAGATGACAGCTTGTTCCAACTTTACCACGAGTTGCCTCAGTCCATACTTCAGGCGCAAACTTGTTTTGCTTACACTTGGATAAAGGATTAAACTAAATTTATTAAAATTACGACTTGCTTATTGCAATTATTTACGAGTTGGCTTTTTTTAAGAAAACAAAAGAATATCTAATGTCAAATTCTACCTCTAAATTCAATACGTGGAAGTATTGTAGTCAAATTTCAAATGTAGTCAAAATATTGTAATATGTGTTGATATATTCCCTTTTACTGAGTCACTGAGTGTTTACGAAAAAAAATGTGCAAATCCAAAAGATAGCTAGCCCTGAAATTATCTTTATTTTAATTTATTTAATTAATTTATTTTTTATAACACAAGAAGTTCAAATTAACTTTTGGAAAAACCAATGAAAAATATCCATGTAAAATAAGCTTACATTACTGAAAGGGAATAAAAAATTAAGTTTCGTAAAGTGAAATAAAAATCTTTTTTGTTTTAATTTATTTAAAATTCTGAAGTTTTTAAATTCAAATAGGACTGCTTAAAACAAATTTTCTGTTTTAATAGCTTTTTCATATTTATTATAAGTGTTAAAAGAAATAAAATGATTTTAAAAAATATAAACAGTTTTATTTTTCTGATTTCTTCAGTTTGCTATAAATTTCAACCCAAACTAAAATTTAGATTTACGAACTTGGTGTTCTCATACCATGATGGACTGCAATACGTTTTTCTGTTTTATCTGAAAGAATACTACGCAAGTGATTAAAAATAAAAATGACTCTTTAAATCGAATAAATCTGATCTGCATTAATATTTCAGAAAAGATGCTCAGAGTTCGCCCGTCTCGATTTCCGGTATCTCAAGATAATTCCGTGAGTTCTCGAAACAAATCGGAAGAGAAGGATGGTCCACGAGAACAATGCTTAGAACGTAGGAAGCCTTTGGTTTTCTTTAAAAAGTTCCGCCCTGTCATTTTCTTCTTGTGTGTGGGAGGATTTCTTTATCAATCGGTCGAGTTCTTCATATTGTATTTTAAGTATCCGACTCTTCTCGATATACAGATGAAGTTTCCTGAAGAAATGAATGCACCTGCCGCTACCATCTGCAACAAAAATGCGTGAGTATTCTTACAGTTATTGTGTCCCTTTATGCCTGTAACCGCGGTGTACATTTATAACCCTGATATTTGTCTTAATTAACATATGAGAGGAATTTTGTCTTTATAATAGTAGACTTCCCTATTTAATGACATCCATAATTTCCAATGTATATTTTAAAATCATGACCACGCGATGAGCCATGCGGTTCGCAATCATATGCCTGGGAAAGGAGTGTCCTGAGTTCGATTTCCGTCACTGACGTGAGGAGCTTAAGGATTCTTCTCAGCCATAGCCAAGTTAGCCGTCTTGGCCGGGGATAGTAGGGTTTTTGTCCCCAGTTTATCTGGGGATTTTCGTCCCACAAAGCAGGCAAACCAGCCTTGAGAACTCAACACCACCGTGGACACAAGATACACCGGGGCATAGGGCTGACCACCTGATCCTGAGAACGGTTGAGGTTTGATGATCAATAAATCCTCGACACCGCTATGTAGAAGCGGGAAAGGGAAAATTAGATTTTTAAATCATTCTATCAAAATTCAAAGTTTGAATCCATCATTGTATAGAAAATTGAGACAACTCATTTCAGCAATTTTACGTTCACACTTTCCATGCTTTTTTTAAGCTCCATTCGGTCTGCAATTTTAGAAGCGGAAGTATTATGTTTATTTTTAACGGTGGGTATTTGTGTTTCATTTGTGTTTGCTTCATTAAAAATAACCGAATAACAGATTATAAAACTATGCAGTAAATATAAATCTGAAGCAGAAAGGTGAAAGAGATTTCTCCAAGATGCTAACTGTACGTATATCTACTGCTTTTATTGCATCTGTCCAGTGCTTTATTTTATTTGATCCAAGAGTCTTTTCCTTGGTCTTCCTCCTTCTCCTGTTCCTTTGAGCTTGCCTTCCATTATTCTTCTCGTCAGATTTTCATGTCGTAAGATATGCCCAATCCATCCGTCCCTTCTTGACATTAATGTATTTTTTTAGTGTTCCGAGTTCATTTTCTTTTTTATGCACTTCTTATGTATATCATCAATATGAAATTCAATAGTGCATCTGAGGAGTGTCATTCTTAATCCAAGTGCTATTATTCTTCCCTGATCAATTCTTTCAGTTGCACTCTTAACATCACATTCACCAATTCCTCATGATCTTCGCATTGAAAATGAAATTTCTTCATGTGCCTACTATCTCCCATCAATTTACGTTTTGTCTGTAAAATACCTTTTAGTAAAAAGGGTATCAGAATGACGAATATTTAAGAGCATCTTAATATACATTTAAGACATCTTTAACATCACATTTAGTGCTTATGTACCCAGTGGTCATTGGCCTGAAGTTATTTCCTAATACGGTTGATAACTTATACGTTATCAACCATATTAGTATAAAAAACTGATATACGTTTCGCGTATATCTCATTGCAGAAACTCTTAAGCCGATGAAAATTTGTACATTAGTATACAAGAATTATTTCAATAATATCTGAAGATTTGATATGGACATCATGTGTGAAAATATACAATATATAATCCATATAATTAATGATGGCAAGGTCTTCGATTAACTTATGGCTGGTCCTGTCTAACAATTCATTGCTACCAGGATAGGGTATCTGTACTCAAGTGCGTGTGAGCGAGGGACAATTTCGTGGAACAATGGCTCGGATATACGGAAAATTATGCAATTAACAGATAATTATCAAACAAATGAGCGGAAGGGACAAAATATTCTTTTGAGACAAGACGCAGAAGTGTTACGAAGGTACAATCTACTACATCTGCTGCTTAATTTTATATTAGCAAAAGACCTAAACATACTGGATGTTGTGAGCAGGGAAAGCACTGGCGCAAAAGCAGAATAGTGTTTGTAATTCTGTCCACCAGTTCAGAAACGTAACGACAAGACTTCTATAAAAAATAAAAAAGAAGAAAAAATGCTTACTAATCTTGAATTTCACATGAATCTGCTGTTGTGAGTGAGAAATTTGTTGCTTTTCATGATGGGCTCTCATCACTCTGACCTTGCGTTTTCTGATCCTTGCGAGAAATGTGTAAATATCATGGTGATTAAATAGAAAGTTGAATGTTATTTCAATTCCAGAAATACAAACAAGAAATACAAGGAAAAACGCACCACTGTTTTATCCAGTAGTGTATTGGTCACTTTGTATCATACCGTCAACAGGCCCAAGTAATCCTAGACCGTCGTGTGTAAAACAACCCCAGAATATCTTTTTAGCTGGGAGTTTAGCAGCTTGTTGATGGGGTGTGAAAGAAGTCTTCTCAGCAGTTGATTTGAGATCTTAGGACTACTCTCTCTCTCTCTCTCTCTCTCTCTCCATGTACAGTGAAATGATTCTCATTTCAGAATATGACCTTCATCCACTTATCAACATTCAATCTTTGTACACTTGTGACCAATGGAAGCTATTTTTCTTAATCGCTTTCATCAGTATTTTACTTTATGGCTTGTGGGCAGTCCTCCTGGCTTTCTACAATCTTCGACGGACTGTAACGTCGGAAAATTAATTCCAATAGCGGCCAAGTCTTTATTTAAGTCTATAGCAGAAAATATCGGATTCATTTTGCTTTTCCTAACTACTAAGTAATTTTAAGTAAGTGCGGTTTTCCTTTTCTGTCAGGAGAAAAAGTAACCGTCTCCGTGAACCTCTTTAAACTCAGTACCCAAACCAAAAACACACTTGTCGGCAATATTTCTTTATTCAGGCCTCCATGGAGTCAACAGACTCATCATGCGTTTGTGGTGAGATAGAATATTTCTTAACGCTTTCGTGGAGATTTGTCCACTTTATAGCTACACAAAATGAACAAACGCTACCAGTGTTAACTTGTTTATACTTATTAAAAACACACTATTAATAATCATTGCCAGAATAGTTTAAGCATGCAGCACTGAACCAAAAGACTGACAAAAACAACTTCGAAATTAGTAAACGGTAACTAAAACCAAATATCAAAAACTTGTCGAAAGGTTGGCTTTTTCGAATAAATATTGGTAGAAATTCTTTAGAAGAGTTTTTTTATTATTATTATTATTTTGATTTTTCAGAAACTCTACAAAAATATAAACATCCACCTTAATTACGAAATAAGGTTTTCATTTCTTAACTGATGCAACCTCATCTCAAAGAAATGTTTAACGCAGAACATTTGGAATATTCCAGAGAACACATCCGATGACTTTAGTTGGCCACAGCAGTTCTATTATTGTAAATGGGGAAATCATGTAATTTGAAATAATATAGTTTTTCTTCTTGTTGTTGCAGGGTAAACAGGACTGCGTTTTGCGAAATGAAGCCTGATCTGTGTGAAACTGCACCCAGAAATTTCTGTTCCCAATACAAAATGCTTTGTCCAGAGGGCGTGCTACCTAAAGGACACGAAAAGGTAAAGTTCATGACAAAAATTAAGTAAAAAGAAAAGGAGACTTTTCGTATAAACATTTTAAAAATAACATTTATAATATAATAAAATGTCATTAATAGTTTATGCACATGTGGTTTCCATTCGACGATACTCCGATGAAGAAATGGATATATTTATAATTAAAGAAAGCATTTCACCTAGGATGAAATTTACGTTAGAAAAATGAAATAATTGAGCCTTTTCCTTCCATTAATAAACCTGCATGGTAAACCAGGAGATGCTTTCTGCAGCGCTCATTACTGTAAAATCGCATATGGATATTTCATGTTCGCTTTTGCAGAGTTTATTTGGTAAAAAAATATTATTTATGAAAAGAACGTTTCAGTTAATTAAATTGTACTCAAAATGGAAAGTATATACGTCGCATTATTAAAATTATCTGGAGCTTTAAGAATTGTGATAACGGCAGATTTTTGTCTTACGAGGAATCGCTGTGAATCTTGGGATGAGCGTGCGCCTAGGTTGCAAGCTCTTGTATAAAAGAGCTGTTGCTTTGTAACACAAGGAGGTCATCGCACATAGGAAAAAAAAGGCAACATTGCAAGGAGAGGCCTTCGTTGTCGACAGAGGTTGTCCTCGGTGACAAAAAGAGAGTTCATTGATAGTGGAGGTCATCGCAGGTAAGAAAATGGACAGACTGCAAGAAAAGGGAACGGAGTAGTCGGCGGTAAACCAGAAGCGGAGACAAAGGGAGGTGAAGAACGTTTTCGCTCAGAAAGAATGATTTTCCATGGCTAATCAACAATCCAGCGTAAATTTGCTGAAGTGATGAAATTATATTTCAGAAGAATTCGGAATCCATCGTGAAAGCTCAGGAAATTGGAATTTCACTTGGACTACTCAAATAATAGTTTTTCGTTCTTATTTTGTTGTAATATATGTGCATTTTCTGAGACCTTCTTCAATGTCTGTGTGTGATAGTCGAAAGAATGTTACGTTAAAGGAATCTATCATGTTGTTAAGTGAGCTTACACATGTTGAGTTAAAATGCTAAATTTCATTGGAAGAATTAACTTGTCAATAATGAACGGGATATGAAGGAGAGAATTAAGTTCATTAATGCTTTAAGATTGATTTATATAAAGTTTTTATGTTTAATTATCTCTTGTACGTAAATTTGTAATGAAAATGTAAACGTTTATGGAAAATTATTGAGCTTTATTAATCTGTTCCAAAACTTAGTGATATTGAAGTCAATGCACTCCACCAGGATACGAATCTGGAGTAATCTAACCCACAAAGTCTTACTTTTTTTTGTCAATTCTTCTTCTTCTTCTCCAGTAGTCCTAGATGAACCGTTGGGTCATTCATGGCTGGTAGGTGATACTCTTTACTAGTCTCCTCCAGTCGTCTCGGTCCCTTGTTCTTGATGTCAGTTGAGAAAGGGAGGAATTTGTCCATTATTTTATGTTATGAGTGCATTTAAATGGAGGTCGGTCCCTAACCCTTGATCCCGGAATAATTCCTTCTAGTGCTTGCTTTGGAATGCCATTATCCCTCTCCACATGTCCGAACCATTTCATTTTGTCAATTAACTTTTGTTAATTGTTAGTTCACTTATTACAATATTGTTATTGTAAATTGAAGTTATTATTATTGTTAATATGTTGTTAATGCATAATTATTGTAAGAAAATTTAAGTTATTATTAATTCACTCCACGACTCTCTTTAATCATTAGTTGGACGTAAGGGAGAAGAACACTTATAGAGTAAAAATCTCACAAACTCGCTCATTAACATTCAGTAAAGGTTACTTTTCCATCCAAATTACTCACCTACGAATAACTCACCAGGTATCACGAGAATTTTCATTCCTCACATCAAATCATTTCTGAGCACATCTAAGAAGTCCTTTTTAAATTGATTTCCAAATTGCTTTCAAACGAACAAGATTTCTTCTATTAATTCTTTAACTGAAGATAAACGTCTCTTAGCTCATCTCGTATTATATCAATTTCCATGTTCCTGCACTCTTTCCTATTTTGGGCAGAAGGGAAGTGTTGATATTGGCAGGGGTCGACAAGTAAGCAAATCCTTATTCGCCACTTAAAAAGGCTATTCGTTTAATACCGACCATTTGTTAAATGTTATTTCCCAATAAGACAATAGGATTTCCACAAAATTATTAGCAGTGTCATACTGAAGTTGGAGGAGTATTTATTATTATTATTAGATAAAAAATATTCTTTGTCAAGCGTGCAGCTAATAGCATAGCAGCGGAATGTACTTCCCATTGTTCAGTAGGGGATATCATTTCTTGAAATATAAAACTTTCTCTTTGGGGAAACCTGTAACCTCTAAAAGGCGAATCCCCTAGGTAGAAGATAGAGGAAGTTCAGCAGATATGGTGAAGCGGACCAACAGGGCCATAAGGGGCATATCATCTTGATTGTAAGGGAAGTGGCACTCCCGTGGTCCCCTAGCTGGATCCTTCCTCTTCTTCCTCTAGTTTGAGGAAGATCCGGAAGATCCACTCCCTTTAATTTTTCATATAAAGCTTATCAGCCAACTCTTCTTATTCTTATTTTATTACCCTTATGCTAGCAGATTATTCGAGGATTATAGGGCCTTTCCAATTCTGACCTATAATTATTTCCCTCCTAAAATTTACTTTCCCCTTCAATATATCCTATTCCTCTTATGGATTTGAATTTAGAAGAAAGCAAGGCAAGTTCGAAGCTTTAAGGTAGCAGCCCTACCACTGGACAATCCAACGCAGGCCAGTAATTTACATATAACCTAATAGAGAAAGGTAATCAAAATGAATCTATGGAAAACGATCCTAGAACAGAAAAGGTGAAACGACAAAATATAATGCATATAGCAAACTGAGACGTAAGAGGAAGAACATACAATTGAAACAGAATTATATTAAATGGAAAAAAAAATTCACATAGCAGTAATCACTGAAACAAAAAAAAAAGAAATTAAAAGGAATCATGAGAACTGAAACTTTTATTGCAAATATATTCAGTGGAGTCGACACAGACCAAAGAACACAAGCAGATGTTATAATTTGTGTTCATAATTCCCTTTCAAAACAGTTAAAATATTATAAATTGGAATGAATAAATAATAGAAGCCAGAAACAAATAGATAGAGATAAGAAATGATTTATATGACCCTGAAGGAGGAGAAGATGATAATAATGAATTTCATAATCAATTACAAAAAATATATATATAATAAAATAAATAATAACAATTATGTAATATTAGCAGGAGACTAAAATGCAATAATTGAAAACACGAAAATTAATAATAATATAGGAATCAGGAATGGTTTAGTAAAAAATTGATCGACTTTCTATTTAATTTATAACTTAAATAGAAGTCGATCATTTGTAATTTATAATAATCTTAAAATCGCGAGAGGAGGGAAATATTACTTTATCATAAATGAAAAAACTTCAAAATTTCCTTTAGATTAGAGTCCTCAGAGGATATGAAATAATTAGTGACCACTTTCTCGTTAAAATAAAAGTAAGAAAAATTACACAAATATACAATGGCTATGTGATCAAATAATTAACCAACATTTATATAAAATTAATCGAAATGAAGAAATAATAATAGAATGGTTTAATATAAAAATATACTAAATACAGCACCAAATTAAAGCTTAAGAAAGACCAAAATTTCAATAAAAAAAATTCGTTTTTTTTATTGAAAGATATGGAAGATTTGGGATGATACAATCAAAGAAATACTGAAAATTAAAATAAGAAGTACATCATAAAGTTTAAGCAGTAAAAAATTAGAAGATGAAATAGAATATAAAAGAATAAGAGCAATAGGTGAAACAGAAGTCAGAAACGCAAAAGAATCATTGAACGTTTTTTTTTCTAATTTATAAGATAATTTATATAAAATAATGCCCAATATATATGAATTTGAGTCAGTAAAGTACAGATAATTAGAAAGTATCTGTACTTTAAATACATTTAAAGAAAGGTAACTGGCAAACATTTAATGAAAGGGAAATAAATAGAGAATAATTAGAAATTAGCCTGAAAGAACCAAGAAATAGAAAATCACCTGCAGAAAATAAGTTACTTTCATGGAAAGATTCTCTTTATTTTTAAATGAAATCTATTAAACACGCAACCCACCAATAGAATGGAAAAAACAATAGTCATCCTATCTTTAAAAACAAAGATAGTATACATGATCCTAAAAATTATAGAGGATATAAGCGTTCCAAATTATTATTATTATTATTATTACATGACACCTCCAGGCAGTCCAATGGCTCATCGAGGGAAGGACATTTACTCTATAAATCTCTACCTCCACCGCTCAATTCACCAATCAACTACAATCATCATCTACATCAACGTCATCTACCGCCCACCACCTCTAGCATTTTCACAAACAATCACAAACATCCATGCCAACGGTGGGATTCTTACCTGCAGCCTTTTGGCTGGAGAACAGATATATTATCCACTCGGCCAACCAAGCCGGCATAACATACAACCTGTATAGCAGAATGTAATACCTTTTACAAAATATATAGCAGAATTTTAAATAACAAATTAATAATATTTTAGAAGTACAAAATAGATTTAGAAAAGGACGATCATTTATATTCCCGGACTCTTGCCTAAAATTAATAACAGAAAAGAAGAGAATACAATTTAGAAACGAATATTACATTTTTTGACTTTGAAAAAGCATTTGACAAAGATAAAAGAAATATTTTATTTACCATATTAAAAGAAAGACGAATACCAAATAAAATGAAATATTCTAAAAATATTCTAAAATCTATCATAAGTATATATGAAAATAATCAAATAGAAATAAGATTAATTCACAAGACATTATATATGAGAGAGATAAACCAAGGAGTTCGAGAGGGATGTCCTTTGATTTTATACTTATTTAAAGGAAATAATAATAAAATGGAATAAACATTTCCATCAAGGTATTAATCTTTCTCCTGCAGTGAACTTAAACACTCTTCTCTTTGCCGACGACCAAATAATAATTACAAATTCTGAAGATAACTTATAGAAAGATATTTTAAATTTAAATGAGATAGCCAAAGATTATGGAATGATAATATCAACAGAAAATTAAGAACGACGGCCTTTAAAGGACAAGATCCAGTGCTAACTAAAATGGTAATAGATAACAAGATTTTAGAACCGGTGAATTAATTTAAATACGGAAGATGTACGATTACATATGAAAATAAAAAAATATGTAAACCTATAAATTGCGAAATGTTTAAAAATAGCAGATGTAATTAACTCAGTATTTAAACCTAGCCTAGCTCAAAAACAAACCAGATTAAAATTATACAAAACATTAACCATAGTAGTCCTATGGGGCAGAAGTGATATCTGGACAATAAAACAAAATGACAAACAAAGATTAAGAACAGCTGAAATGAAATGTATGAGGAAAAAATGCTATTCGATCACAAAAAAAATTAAAAAATCATGAGCGAATTAAATCAGGAATCAGTCATATAAAAAATTTAAAAAATATAGACATAAATAGATGGAACACGTCGGAAGAATGAAACCAGAACCAAAAGAAGTTTTAAATTAAAAGCCACTCGGAAAAAGAAACCAGGACGTCCTCACAAGAGACTCAGTGATGAATTCTAAGGCTGGAACAATCTAGAGCTAAATCCTTGAAAAGCATATTGACAACAATCATAAAAAATTCTCTATATAATGCAATAAGAATATATAGGACATAATGAAATAATAAAAAAGAAATAATGAAGTACTGTATAAGAATATATGTATAAAATGTTTTGAGAGAAACTGAATACTTATCTTTGTGCCGGTGGTTTACTACTTCGAAATACCTAACAGGCGAAACTTCAAGAGAGTTGAGGTGAATCGAATGAAAGTTGACAGGGATGTCGAATAGCTGCTGTTCTATTTCCTGTCTATTTAAGAGAAATGTCGAAGTAATACACAGAAATACCAGCATATCGTACGTCAATTCTGCTGAAGAATGGGCAGGGAAATACTTGTACAAGAGACACAACGCACAAACTGATTTTCCGTTGAAAGTAGTTGAAGAGAGACTTTAAGAACTGGGACATGCATCAACCGAACTACACTTTTTTGCCATTACATAACAGAACTCAGAATCTACATGTTTCGAGGTGAGCATTATAAAAAGTAAATGAAGATCATCCACGTGTTTTTCAACGGAAACCAAGCAAAACCTCATTTTAGAAGCATTGAGATTGACTAGATTGCTTTCGCCTAATCAAGGATACTGATTATCAAGATGAATGGTCAAGGCACTTGATAACGATGATCTCGAAGCTTGAGGTATTTGGGCACTGCAAGGTTCGTCATATAGAAGACGAGTGGAGACTACTCTCATTAGAAAAACTATGAATAGGTATTGCACTCTATGAGAGTGGCTCGTTTATTAAAATCAGGAATTGGGTAGAGTAAATGATAGAGCCCTTACGAACAGCTGTAAAACAGGAAAATATGGAGAGGGAGAGACAAAGGGAGAAGGGAGAGAGAGAGAGAGAGAGAGAGAGAGAGAGAACACAATTCACCATTATACGCAGGGAATTTTTTGAAAGAAAACTCAATCCAATTACATCAAGAAATTCCGGTCCGTATGATGGTAATTTATTGAAAAGCTCTTGTTGGCAAAGCCGTTCAATAGCCTTGGGATTGTTAGGTGCAGCGCGTATTTAATGTGTATTTGCTCCATACCTTTCTGGAAAATCCATTCTGGTGTTAATTAACTAGGTGGCAGTTCCTCAAGTGTGGAAGAAACTGACTGGTGATAATTGAAGTTCACTTCATCACTTTGGACAAAATTAGCCGAATAGTACAGTTTTCATATAGAAGATGAAGAAGAGATGTTAGTTTAGGAAGATATCGCTAGCTTTGGCGATGGCTGAGAAGGCGTGACGGCCATATATATATATATATATATATATATATATATATATATATATATATATATAAGCGAGTATATAAACACTGAAGCTTAAATAAACTATGAACAACATAGAGAGTTTCTACACATAATTTACATTAAAACGTTGTGGTATTTGGAGCATTCGTTTGTTGCATTGTTGGGAGTGCGTGCTCGCAGCATCACGTGAACGCCAGTATATGATTACAGCTGAATGACAATCTGGGAGGTTGTAGCTCAAGTTATTATTTAGATGAACAGGATTGAAGAGTGATTTCCATAGATTCCACGATTTTTATCTGTAGTTCATCATTGCAACGGAAGATGTTAGTAGATTTTTCCCAGCAGACTTTGTGACTTTGATTTTCATCATTAGGATTAGCCGAGAAAATGATATGACTTGATAATCCACTGGCTCGCTGTCTCTTGTAAGTAATGTCCCTCATGTGTTCTTCCATACGCAATTCGACAGATTTGTCTGTCTGTCCAAAATAAGGAATATCACAATCACACAATATTTTATATACACCAGGGTATTTGATTTGATGATGACAAGGTTTTGGGTTGCTTATTAAGAAACGGATTTTTGGAAGTGGAGTGAACAAAGTTCTGATATTGTATTTTCTTAGAACCTTGGCTAATTTTTGTGAAACTTGAATCTATTTGTTTCTTCTGAGTGATGTCTAGGAGGATTAAGAAGGAATCTTTCAATGATTCTCTTGGAATATCCATTAACTTTGAAAGAAGTTTTTTCTTTCTTTTATAATGTCACCTGATTAAGGCTGTTACAAGCCAAAACTAGTCGTGTTTTAATACTAAAACATTTTTACTTAAATCTCGGTTCTAGTCATTCAATTCGTTTTAAAAAATGTATGTATGTTAATTCGAATTAATGATCATTCTTTCATCTATAACCTTCATGATGAGGCTTCTATTGTTAATAATAAAAGAAACTTCAACACGACACTGAAGAGGATTGGACTAAGCATCATCAGGTTGATCTTCTTGAAACGTTGCAAATGTCACGCTGTCTTTCCTAAATTTATGCCCTTTAAAGAAAATATAACAACTGAACGTGCGAGGAGAATCTACCATAAAGCTAAATTAGACCTACTGTCTGAAAGAATCTCGGATACTAAACGAACTCTCGCTTTTCTTTTTAATAAAAAAAGAACTATAGCGGAGAAACTGGAAGAATGTCTAGACAATGAAAGATAGCATACTTTTAATATAAAGTGTGGATCTCAAGCAGTCACAATACAATATAATAACAAAGTAAATTTTATAAGAAAATTTGAAACATTAGAAAGAATACAAAATAAATAATAGGAACTTCTCAAAACCACACATCAATATTAACAAAGTCGTTATCAACAAATCTTCTTATATACGTTCAGATGAAGAAAAAGGCATCCTTAGTAAAGGGTCTAAACTTTATTCCTTCCCAAGAATTAATACCAAAGGAGATACTACTGACTAAAATATAAAAAGTTACTTCATTTCTCCCTCTACAAGATTCAAAACGTCTACATATTGAATCAATCTTTATTATCAATAACGCAAAACCACCTGCAGACAACATTACTTCAACTGAACGCAAAGCTATTAAAAGTTTAAAAAACAACACAGATATAATTTTCCTTCCTGTGAATGAAGGCAATGCAACAGTCATCCTCAACTCTTAAGATTACCAAAATAAAATGCTTGAATTACAACATAATGATACCTACTCAATACTCGAGAGAGATCCAACTCGTAAAATTCAAAATCGTACAAACAACTTATTAGAAAGAACCACTGAATTATCCCGAAACGTTCGCTTATCTCTACGCTCTCTCCATCCGTTAATTCCTCGCATATATGGTATTCCTAAAATCCATAAAGAGAACACCCCATTATGCCCAATTGTACAAGGTATCAATTCTCCGACGTACAACCTTTCAAAATATCTTGCCAAATACCTATAACGTTTTTCAGGCAAGTCACCATCCTTTATCAAGAACACTACAGAATTTGGTACATACATGAAGGATATAGCAGTTAAAGAAGATGAAATCATGGCTATCTTGGACAAAACTTCTTTCTTCACTAATGTCGCAACAAATTAAGTCCTAACATTATTGAAGGACAAGTTATCCAAAAAAAATTAGCCTTGCTTACACATTGCATTAAGTCCGGTTACTTCAGATTTCAAGATACTATATACAAGCAAAATCATGGACTGACTATGGGTGATCCTTTATCCCCTGTACTCGCAAATATTTACTTAGAGGATTTTGAAACGAAGTTTATCTCTTCCTTTATTTTAACACCTAAAGTTTGGAAATGCTATATCGATGATATCTTCATTATTTGGAGCCATGGACATGATTCCCTTAAGGTTTTCCACGAATATCTCAATAGCCGACATCAAAGTATTAAGTTTACTGCCGAGCTTGAAACGGATAATTCCTTGCCTTTTTTCTTGATGTCAAACTGACCCGCTCTTCTGGTAAACTCAAAATATCGATATATAGAAAGCCCACACATACCAACAGATATCTGCATAGTCAGTCCCATCACTTCCCTCCTCATAAGTTTGGAATAATTTCCACTTCTCTTCTTGATGATCCAAATGAACTTCTTACAGAAATAAACCATCTCAAAACTTCTTTCAAAGTTAATCGATATTCCAAGAGAATCATTGAAAGATTCCTTCTTAATCCTCATAGACATCGCTCAGAAGAAACAAATATATTCAAAGGCAATATATCTATTCCTTATATAAGTACAGTTTCACATAAATTAGCAAACGTTCTAAGAAAATACAATATCAAAACCTTGTTCACTACACTTCCAAAGATCGGTTTCTTAATTAACCACCCAAAACTTTCTCATCATCAACTCAAATACGCTGGTGTATATAAAATATTGTGTGATTGTGATATTCCTTATTTTGGACAGACAGACAAATCTGTCGAATTGCGTATGGAAGAACACATGAGGGACATTACTTACAAGAGACAGCGAGCCAGTGGATTATCAAGTCATATCATTTTCTCGGCTAATCCTAATGATGAAAATCAAAGTCACAAAGTCTGCTGGGAAAAATCTACTAACATCTTCCGTTGCAGTGATGAACTAGAGATAAAAATCGTGGAATCTAGGGAAATCATCTTCAATCCTGTTCATCTAAATAATAATTTGAGCTACAACCTCCCAGATAGTCATTCAGCTGTAATCATGTACTGGTGTTCACGTGATGCTGCGAGCACGCACTCCCAACAATGCAACAAACGAGAGCTTCAAATACAACCACAACGTTTTAATGTAAATTATGTGTAGAGACTCTCTATGTTGTTCATAGTTTATTTAAGCTTCAGTGTTTTAGTGTTTCTTTTTTTCTTTCTTTAATAATGTCACCTGATGAACGCTGTTACAAGCCGAAACTAGATGTGTTTAAATATTAAAACCTTTTTACTTAAATCTCGGTTCTAGTCATTCAATTCTTTTAAAAAAATATGTATGTTTACCGAGTCAATGATCATTCTTTCATATATATATATATATTAATGTTCATTATTTACTGGGTAGAACTGTATATAAAAAAGGAAATTAAATGACTTTATACCGAGAATGACAAATTTATTTTTAAGATACAACTAGTTTCGTTGAAATACAACTTCTTCAGGTATCATTGGCAAAGAGTAAAATAAAAATAACAGACAGATGGAAAAATACATTAACAGAACTAGTATAAAACAAGTACATTTTAAAGGAATGTTGGAACTCTAGCACACATTCCTTTTAAATGTACTTGTTTTATACTAGTTCTATTAATATATTTTTCCATGTGTCTGTTATTTTTATTTTACTCTTTGCCAATGATACCATAAGAAGTTGTATTTCAACGAAACTAGTTGTATCTTAAAAATAAATTTGTCATTCTCGGTATAAAGTCATTTAATTTCCTTTTATATATATATATTAAATATATATTTAATATATTTAATATATAATATTACGTTTTAATGAGAAAGATACAACTAGTTTCAGCTTTTTACAAACTTCATCAGGTATCTAACGATGGAAAATCATAATACAAATTGAAGTTTCTAAAAACTGATAATCACTGGTAAAAATGCAATACCGAATTGACATAAAAAAACGTTGAATTTTTTCAAGTTGTTCTATCCAACGTGCCATTGTTTATTGCGTGCGTTCTTGTAGGCTCTTGTGAACACCGGTATTAAACAACTGCAGTATGGCTATCAGGGATGTTGTAACTCAAATTGTTCTTTAAATGTTCAGGATTAAGGAGGATTTCCCTGTACTCCACAATTATCCTTTCAAACTCATCGCTACAGAGAAAAATGTTTTCGGATCTCTATCAGCAAACTGAGCGACTTTGGAGATGATCATGAGGATTGTTTGAGGAAAGAACATGATTGGATAACGCAGCTGCGTGTGATCTTTTATAGGACATGTCTCTCTTATGCTCCTCAATATGCAGTTCAAGAAATTTGTTAGTTTGTCCAAAATAAGGAAAATTGCAGTCGCACCATAACTTGTAAACATCTGGATATTTCAGGTTGTGATGAATACGCTTCGGATGGCTTATAAGAGAACGGACTTTATGGAGTGTAGTGAAAAACGCCCTGATGTTGTATTTTTTAAGGACTTTAGCCAATTTATTGGAGAATGAACTAATGTATGGGATGGAGATGCTACCTTTAAAAATAGTGGTTTCTGTAGTTCACTGCCTAGGAGGATCCAGAAGAAATATCTTAATCGTCTTTTCAGAATATCCACTTTGTTTAAAAATAAGAGAAAGGTGATTAATTTCTTTTTAGAGTTCATCTGTCATTTAAAAGAGAGCGTGATCCCTGTCTTAAGGTGAAATAGTTCCGCACTTTTTTGGTGGAAAATTATGAGATTGACAGTGCAAATATCTGTTAGTATGAGTTATGTAGAGAATTTAAATCTATCAGAGCATCATGTGTGCCCGTGAGTCCATATGATAAAAATGTCAACATAACGTAACTACAGTTTCGGTTTAAATGAGAAGGACGATATGGCTTTCGTTTCAAAATCTTCTAGGAAAATATTTGATAGAACCGGGGATAAAGGATTGCCATTGCTAGACCTTGGTGCTGTTTGTGAATGGAGTCCCTATATCTGAAGTAGCCAGATTGAATACAATGCTTTAATAAAGCAAACATCTTTTTAGACAATTTGTTTTTTAGTAATGTTAATACCTCCTCAGTAGGGACTTCAGTAAATAACGAGATAATATCAATACTAGCTATGATATCATTTTCGCTGATGGAAATATTTTTGACATGAGAAACAAAATCTGTGGTGTTTTTGATGAACGATGAAGATTTATTGGAGAAACACTTGAGGTATTCTGCTAGATGTTTAGCAAACTTATAAGTTGGCGAGTCAATTCCTTCCACAATTGGGCGAAGAGGGATGTTTTCTTTTATGGATCTTTGGAACTCCATAAATGCGTGGTATAAGAGGATATAGAGAGCATAAAGAAAGACGAATATTGTGAAGAAGTTCACTTGTCGTCTTTAACAAATTGTTTAACAAATTGTTAGGCAATGCCGCAGTCGTCCTCAACTCTAACGATTACCACAGTAAAATGCTTCATTTACTTGGAGATAATATTACATGTTCAATTCTTCAGGAAGATCCAACAAGGAAAATACAAAACCGTACAAACAATTGATGTTTGTACGGTTGAATGAATCATCAAAATATCTTGAATATATATATATATATATATATGTTAAAAATACCAAGCAATTTTAAACCTGGTTTTACTCCATTTCCCAAGTAGGCAAACAGATAAACAAGTCAAGTTTGCGCCCGCAAGTGATGCAAGTCTAGCAGATCCTACAGGTAGTGCAAGAAAGGTCGAAACCGGTCTGGGTAGTGGCCCCTTGCCTTTAATACAAAACATCATACATCCCCTTCTTGGAGATGTGTTTTGGCATTAAGAGTAAATATTAAGATTAGTGATCAGATCTTATGCCACCTTTACCACGAGTTGCCTTGGTCTTGCACTACCTGCAGGATCAGTTAGACTTGCATCACTTGCAGGCGCAAACTTGAATTGTTTGTCTGTTTGCTTACTTGGGAAAAATGGAGTGAAACCAGGTTTAAAATTGCCAGGTTTAAAATTTTAACATTTATTATACCCAAGGTAAAATACTTTCTACACACACACACACACACACACACACACACACACACACACACACACACACACACACACACACATATATATATGTATATATATATATATATATATATTCAAGTTGCTCTGAAAGATTAAAAATCTCTATATGCAGGAAGCCTACTCATATTGGTGTATACCAATAGATATCTGCATGGTCATTCTCATCATTTCCCTCCACAGAAGCTTGGAACTATAGCACGTTCTCTTTTGAATGAACCGGATGAACTCCAAAAAGAAATAAATCACCTCTCTCTTATCTTTATACAAAATGGATACTCAGAAAAAACGATTAAGAAATTTCTTCTGGATCCTCCTAGACAGTGCACCACAGAAACTAATAATAATTTTCAAGGTAACATCTCCATTCCATACATTAGCACAATCTCTAACAAATTGGCTAAGGTCCTTAAAAAATATAATATCAGGACGTTCTTCATCACACTTCCAAAATCCGTTCTCTTATCAGTCATCCAAAACCTATTCATCACAACCTAAAATATCCAGGTGTATATAAATTATGGTGCGATTGCAATATCCCTTATTTTGGGCAAACCAACAAATCTATTGAACAACGTATCGAGGAGCATAAGAGACACATCTCCTATAAAAGATCACGTGCAACTGCGTTGTCCAGTCATGTTCTTTTTTCAAACAATCCTAATGATAATCTCCAAAGTCACTCCGTTTGCTGGGATAAATCAGAAAATATTTTTCGCTGTGGTGATGAGTTCGAAAGAAAGATTGTGGAATCCAGGGAAATCATCATGAATCCTGAACACCTAAACGGCAATTTAAGTTATAACATCCCAGATAGCCATACTGCTGTTATTCAATGTTGGCGTACACGAGAGCCTGCACGCACACACGCAATAAACAATAGCGCGCTAGTTAGAACAATTTAAAAAATACATATTTTTTTTGTTTCAATTATGTGTTACAATTATTCCTGTAATTTTCAGTTTTTTAGATGTTTCAATGTTTATTACTATTCTCTTCCTTTAATAAATACCTGATGAAGGCTTATAAGCCGAAACTATTTGTATTATACTCATAAAAAACTTTAGAAGTTACCTCGGTTTTTAAGTCAATAAATCTATTTTTTTTTTAAAATGTAGCACAACAACCCAGTAGAAGTCCATGATTACTTATATATATATTTCATATATGTTATAGTATAGGAGTTGATTTGTTTCTTCATACTTTGTATATATATATATATATATATATATATATATATAAAGTATAAAGAAACAACTCAAATCCTATACAGCACATATTATATCATGAGTATATAGTTTTAAACCAAAAGAGTAGAAGCTGAAGACAAAACAATCTGCACCATTAAAATAGGGTTTGAACAGAAAATCAAAAACCCTCGAGCTGATATTATCAACCTAATTTGTCTTAAAGGAATACGGATGAAATAGTCAACCTTCAATCTTACTTTTCAACATGTTTATGAGTCCACTGTCTATTATTTAAAAGAAAATAGAGCCTTTGATATGAAATTTCCACCAATACGAATTCACCATCATACACAAAAAAAAATAATAATAATAAAAATAAGGAGTACAAAGGAACACTGGCTTACATCGATAACACTGCTCAACTGCTCGACAAACATAGATGTAATAATACTGACCGAAGTTTCCATAAACGACACAGAAACTTGCATATAACATTAATAACTACCAGATATACAACTTATCTGGACCAAACAAATGAGGTGGTGGCATTTACACTGTGACCGAAAAACAAACTCGTTTCGAACATACAAAAAAAAATAATTTTGGAAATTACAAATAGCGACCAACATAGCATCAAATACACATTAAACATAGTATACAGACTTCCAGATAATAAACCACTCAGCTTTCTACATGAATTAGACTCATGCCTAAGCTGCAAAGCATAGAGTCATTCTAATAGGAGAATATAAAATAAATACTCTTGACATTGCTTCTTCAACCACTAACACGTACCTTGCTATGCTAAGTCAGTACAACATAAACCTTATCATTAACTCGCCAGCAAGAGAAGAAATATTCAACAATTAACTAACACAATCATGCATTGAAAATATCAACATACGGGCTACCATCCATACATATATATAATCGGTCATTAATGTCAAAATTGCGGATCAATACTTTGTCTCCTATTCGTTTCATTATGTCACCTGCCCCCTTCCGAACACCAAAAAATTCGACAAAACGCAATCATATTAAAGACCATTGTCCACAAAAATACACACCGGAGTTGGCTACTTGAAATAAATGACCCTCTAACTTTATACGAGAACTTCCAACTAATGTTCACAGAAATATACAAAAAAAAGCAACAAAGCTTACGCAAACGTGGAGACAAACCGACAATAATCCATGAATAAATGGCAACATTTTAAATAGTATCGGAATTATAAATATCTATGGAAACGACTAAAAATCAGCCAATATTAGTAGGGCAAAAAGACACTACTCCTATCAAACATTTATAGAATATATTGTAGAAGTAGAAAACAAGAAAACTTCAACAAAAGATTTTTTCGCAAGAATCTTTGGTCAGGTTATGAACCAAAAGGAACTAGCAGATCTATTCAGCAAACAATACACACAACTAAAAAAAAGATAATTTGCCGACGATACAATAATAGAGGACCAGCACAAAATCAACAGCAAACCATTTATTTTCCACCAGGAACAAAACAGGAACTGAAGGAAGCGCTCTTACTGCTAAAAACAAAGACTACTCCAGGAATAGACAACATAAGACTCACAAACCTCTTAACACACTTTGAATAAATAAATACTATACTTCTGAAACTCGTGAACATAATATTCGACACTGGTGTTATTCCACAAAAACTAAAAACTAGGATATCCACACCAATTTGCAAACTTGGCCAAAGAAACAATGCACAGAACTACAGACCAATAGTTAACCTACCAGTCGTCTCCAAAATTCTTGAAAAACACAACGTACATTAGACTACAGAACTACTTACAAAAGAAAAACATTACATCAAAAAACCAATACCGCTTCCAGAAAACAAAAACCACCATCACGTTATTAGAATATAATGCCTGCACCATAAACATAGCTCTCGATAAAAACAAGTTTGCTGTCCTTATACTTATTGACTTATCTAAAGTTTTGATACACTCGAACATGATATATGCTGAACAAACTGCAATCGGAATAAAAGGAACACTGCATACCTGGTTCAGGAACTATCTCTCAAACAGTACACAAGTGAAAAAATAGACATAAAATAGAGCCAGGATATACAGATAAAACACCGATTCCCACAAGGCACTATATATTCACCTACCGTGTTCAACATACGCATTCACAACTTGACTACACGCAATAAAATGTATCAATACACAGACGACACCGTGCTTCTGGCAGTCCACAAATACATCAACAGCGCTTTTTCCAAAAGAGAACAAATCCTAAATGAACTTACAACTTACTTTTACCAAAACTCCATTATAATGAATAGCACCAAAACGCAGATGTTAATTATACATAATCCGAGAATCATGCGCCCTGCACCACTTTCGCTAGACTGTTACACATACCACTGCATTAACAGCAAAAATCGCTGGCAATGTCGCGAAATCACAGCCAAAACACATGCAAATACCTCGGCCTTTACATAGATTGACGCTACAAATAGAATATTGATATACTAAACTCAGCTTCATTGCACTAATACTTTTCCAGGTAAAAGACATGAATCCACATAACGTATGAAAACTTATATCACGGTATCTGCGAATCGCTACTCAGGTATGGCATAAAATCTATACTAACAAATCAAGCACCCATCTAGCGAAAATTTAAACATTACATCAAAAAATTGTTTCAACAGTGATTTGGAGGCCCAACATCCAGCACCCAATCACCGAAAGCTATATGGCAATGCACAAAATCTTGAGTATTGAACATCTTAAATACTACCTAATGTTACTAAAGAATTACTGCAGCAACAACTATCGGAAAAATAGAGACATCTATTGTAGCATAATACGACCCTTGACAACACTTTACACCTCAAGATCTTTCAACAACTCAGACAGTTCTGCATGAGATCACATCTCATACCCACGCTACTTAAGAGCCTACCACAAAATTTAAAACACGAAGACAATTACAGAACGTTGAAACACCACCTGTGGAAGCTATTCCAAAACAATTAATATAACTCTTACACCTAATTTTCACCTCACAACCCACCTGCATCCAACGGCACTCTTTCCACCCATAAAAAATACTCAACATAAATGGTATTTGGTAACCCACCCTCTTCATAAAAGCTAACCCTAGCTTCTAAGTAGGTGGGATTAGCATGGCTTATTTAAATAATCCTCACTAGCTAATCAATACAATTAACTTCAAAGTTACGATACCTTATCCGATAATAATAGGGATGATAATATTTATTAATATTCTCATTGTTATTATAAAACATTCTGTACTAAACCGAAAATATAATATGTGAATAGTCTAAATATATGTAACAGTATAATAAACATAACCTTTTGTCAAATAAAAAGGGAAATAAATAAAAATAATAAAATAGTCTGTCTCATACGGAGATAGCAGGGTTTTACAGACAAAAAATACTAGTTGTGGGAGTGGTGGGCGGTAGATGTCTGTAATATGGATGATTGGTAGAAGACTTTCGGTGTAGTGGTGGAGATGGAGTTGTACAGTGGGTGTCCTCCTGCAATGAGTCTTCGTACTTCTTCGAGGTGTCACGAATAATAATAATAATATATATATATATATATTGTAAACAGACTTGAACTTAAATGGAGAGTTAAGTAAAAAAAGTTTTAATAGTAAAACACGACTAGTTTCGGCATATATAATATAATTTTATAATGTCACCTGATGAAGGTGACATTATAAAAGAAAAAACACTAAACATTGAAGGTTAAAGAAACTATGAACAGCACAGAGAGTCTCTATACATAATTAGTATGAAAATATTGTAGTTGTATTTGAAGCTGTTGTTTCGTTTGTTGTATTATTGGGAGAGCGTGTGCTTGTAGCATCACGTAAACGGCAGTACCTGATTATTGCTCAATGGCTATCTGGGAGGCTGCAGTTTAAGTTATAATTTAGATGTTCAGGGTTGAGTATTATTTTCCTAGATTCTATGATTTTTCTCTCCATTTAATCACGGCAATGAAAAATGTTGGAAGAGTTGTGTCGTCCTACCTAGCTAACTGTTCTATTTATGTTGGTTATTTATTCTTATTTTTCCTCTTTAATATCCGTTATCCTTGGTTAGTTGTTGATTGATGCTCATCTGAATATAAAGAAATTTATATTATACTGCGCCAACCCATATTCAGATTAGTCTAAATGAAATAGAGGAATCAATCATCAACTATACTTATATCATCACTCTATCTTCAGGCCGAGGTTATTACTAGTATTAAAGACTTCCCCAAAGGTCTGATTAATTTTATGAGCGGTGCAATGAAAGAAAATCAGACAAACATCAAGTTTACTCAACAAAAGAAAGCATTTAATATGCAAAAGTACAATATGTACATTTAAGTATATATATTAAGTATCTGCAAAAGGTTATTCAATTAAAATATTATAAGGATTCACATTCAGACATTAATATCTTCTCAATTAGGTTTGAGGATAACGACTAATGTTCATAATTGTTAATTCATAAAGCATTAGTATTTCTCTGACATATTTCACTCTATCAACTAGATGAATAATATCATAAATATATTAGCTTAGATTAAAGTATTCAGAATAATTACAATCCATAAATTATCAAACGTTCATTTATCAGTTCTTTATGTTTTGTCAAACAAGTTGAAAATAGTTCTTAAATGTTCGCCCTTCCAAATGTTACAATAATTAATCTTATGACAGGCTACACTTTATTCTTTCTCAGTCAGCTAACATTTAATAGACCAACATGTCACTTAATATTTCGAGGGGAAAGTACTTTAGTACATCTAACATCTGACCATTAATCGACATAACACCACAGCTAAGGTCAAAATATATCTGACGGAGTTAACAGTTATAGCTTCACAGGTTACAGAAAGGATAACTCTTACCAGGTTACTGCTTCTACACATCGAATTTGCAAAGGCACACTTGAAATTCTTGTTGTCTTTTACTTTATGGCAACACAATTCTAAAGAAATCTTCCACTATAATAACTGAATTATTGACACAGAAATACACAAGTCTTTATGCTTGGTTTCAGTTATTTACTAATTCCTTATATTGTTCTATGTATTAACTTCGGTTCTGCACTGTAGTACTCATTGTAGTATCAGAACTCCCATAGAAGGAATTCAAAATGCCTGTTAATTCCTGGTACTTTCGTAGTCGATTTACGGCTTATATCAACTCCCTTTCTGTTACACACAACCAGTCTCCAGTGCTGTCTCCTAGGCTCCTGCCTTACTTACTTTCGTTTTCCAATCAAGTAGGTTCTTTCCCGGTTTTAATCTAATCCGGTTTTAACCAGTTCAGCTTATATCAACTGGCTTCTCTCCTTATACACAGCATCTCACGTTCTCAGCATGAGCTAACTAAAAATAAACTCCGTTTCTCTGTCAACAGCCAATCAAATGCAATCAGTAGAATTACCCCAAATCACTCGTATTTACAGAAATAAAAAAAATATATCACAATTCATGTAATAATTGTTTACAGAACAAACTAAATAAAATGAATGACATTTTTATATAGAGTCTTTTTATTGCTATTATATATTCTAAGATTAATTATTTAATAACAAACAAAATTCAAAGCATTTATATGAATAACATACTATAAGCAAAAGACTAACAACAAATAATATTTTCAAGTTTTGCTTATAACATGGTAGATAATGTTAAATATGAATGAAGTATTATAATACATAAAATATCTTCATTCACAATTTAACAGTAGATCTGTCCAAGCAGACTGTATGTCTTGGGTGATCATCATTAGTATCAGCCGAGAAAAGGATATGGCTTGATAAGGCACTGGCTCGCTGTCTCTTGTAAGTAATGTCTCTCATGTGTTCCTCCATACGTAATTCAATTGATTTGTCGGTCTGGCCAAAATAAGGAATATCACACTCGCACCATATTTTGTACACACAGGATATTTAAGATGATGATGACACGGTTTTGGGTGGCTTATTAAGGAGCGGATTTTGGGAAGTGGAGTGAACAAAGTTCTGATATTTTATTTTCTTAGAACCTTGGCTAATTTTTGTGAAACTGAACTTATGTAAGGAATAGATATATTGCCTTTAAATGTATTTATTTCTTCTGGGTGATGACTAGGAGGATTAAGAAGGAATTTTTCAATAATTCTTTTAGAATATCCATTAAGTAGGAAAGTAGTTTTGAGATAGTTGATTTCTTTTTGAAGTTCATTTGGATCATCAAGAAGAGAGCGAGCTATGTCCCAAGGTAGAAATTATTCCTAGTTTTCGGGGAGGGAAGTGATGGGACTGACTATGAAGATACCTGTTGGTATGTGTAGGTTTTCAATAGATCGAACTTTTAAGTTTACCAGAAGAGCGAGTCAGTTTTACATCTAGAAAAGGCAGGGAACCATCAGTTTCATGCTCGGCTGTGAACTTTATACTTGGATGTCGACTACTGAGATATTTAAGGAAATCCATAAGGGAATCATGTCCAAGGCTCCAAATGAGGAAAATGTCATCCACATAACGTTTCCAAACCTTAGGTCTTGAAGCAAAGGAAGAGATAGCCTTGGCTTCAAAATCCTCCAAGTAAATATTTGCAAGAACAGGGGATAAATGATTACCCATCGCCAGACAATAATTTTGCTTTTATATAATATCTTGGAATTTATAGTAACCAGACTTGGTGCAATGGGTAAGTGAAGCCAAGAGACAGCGAGCCAGTGCCTTATCAAGCCATATCCTTTTCTTGGCTGATCCTAATGATGTTAACCCAAGTCATACAGTCCGCTTGGACAAATCTACCAAATTTTTAGTTCCCATGATGAATTGTAGAGAAAAATCGTAGAATCTAGGGAAATCATCCTCAACCCTGAACATCTAAATAATAACTTGAGCTACAACCTCCCAGATAGCCATTCAGCAGTAATCAGGTACAGCGTTCGCGTGATGCTGCAAGCACTCACTCTCCCAACAATGCAACAAACGAAAGAACAGCTTCAAATACAATTACAACGTTTTCATCCTAAATATGTATAGATGCTGTCTGTGCTGTTCATAGTTTCTTTAAACTTCAGTGTTTAGTGTTTTTTCTTTTCTTTTATAATGTCACCTTATGAAGGCTGTTATATGCCGAAACTAGTCGGTTTTTACTATTGAACCTTTTTTTTACTTAACTCTTGGTTCAAATCATTCCAGTCTTTTCACAATATGTATTTCAACTGAGTCAATGAATCTCATATATATATCCCACTCATTATATGTCATTATCTTAGACGTAATGATAAGTGAAAATAAAGTGAGCTACGGAATTGTGCACATGATTAGTACAGAACTGTAAAGTTTTAAATTCGTAACGTCTCATTGTTCACTTGCTGCCGATTTTTAATTTTAATTATTATTGCGAAAAGTGAAATGAATGTATATGGCATTATCTATTTCATGTTAATGAAAATCAATTGCTAATGTTATTTGTTTATAAAATGAATTGTACAATTAAAATGTAATTGACAAAATGCAAAAATAGCTGCTTGACCGTTTTAGTGTAAAATGGTGACTGTAGTTTGTTGTTTTGTTAGGAGTACTATTAATTTAACATTAAATATAATATTTCATTGAATTGAAATAATCATAATAATTTAATAACATGTAACAAAATATAATTTCTTTGAAATATAATACACTGTGTTAAATAAATTGCTCTCATTAGATGTAATGCCGAAGCATGCATCCCCGAATCTTTCTAGTAAACGTATATGAGTTCATAGTGGTTATTTATTGTTTATTGGTTTGATTACTGTGTTGGAAGCAGGCTGATGTTTGAGAGGTCTGCTATGCTAAATAAACTACCTTTTTGAATAAAAGGAACCTTAGATTGATTGTGTGTGTGTGTGTGTGTGTGTGTGTGTGTGTGTGTGTGTGTGTGTGTGTGTGTGTGTGTGTGTGTGTGTGTGTGTGTGTGTGTGTGTGTGTGTGTGTGTGTGTGTGTGTGTGTGTGTGTGTGTGTGTGTGTGTGTGTGTGTGTGTGAGTGAGAGAGAGAGAGAGAGAGAGAGAGTGAATTTCTCAACCTACCGCTGTAGTGGGTACCGTACCTATCAAACACAACATAATTCTCAATACAGCTAGCAAACCAATAAAAAAAAATTACTAACATGCTTTATTCTGAGATAAGCTTAATAAATAGGCTACGAGAATGAAAGCTGAGAAATTTATCTCAACCATCAAAAAAAGATAAAAATATATCCATATACAAGAGTTTTCATAAAGGTTCTCGGCCTCGACCATAGATGGCAACTATCTGCACGATTTTTGTTCTAAGTTGGTACGTCTGTCATAAGCTTCCATGTGAAATTGCAAGCATCAAGTGGTTTGTTTTATACAGCTGTCTGAAGCAAAAATGTTGACTGTATCCCTTCAAATGGAAAAAAATTGAGTATTGCGGTTAAAACTTTCTTTGTAAAAGAAAGTTTAACGTCAAAAGAAATTCATTCAAAGTTCATAAACGTTTATTGACGCTCTTCTCCTTCATTTTTGGAACATTAAGAAATGGGCTGCGGAGTTTAAACGTGGCCGTACCAGCCTTGAAGATGATCCACGTGAAGGAGGTCCAAAAGATTAACAACAGCAGAAATAATTGATTTGGGTGCCGCGTTCGCTCATAATCGATCAAAATCGCACCCGCATGAAAATCTGTGAATAGTGCGTGTAGCGTCTTAACAAGATTAAAACTGTTTTTGTGCATAGATTTATTACTGCGGATGAGACTTGGGTTCACCATCACACATCACAATCTCAACAGCAGTCAAAACAGTGGATAGAAACCGTTTGTTCAGTGCCAAAGAAGACAAAATTGGGTCCATCAGCTGGAGAGGTCATGCCATCGGTTTTTTGGGATGCAAAAGCATTTTGTTTATTAATTATCTCTAAAACGGTAAAACAATAACCGGAGAATATTATTCCAATCTTTTCACCAGACTAGACGAAAATATTCTTGAGAAAATACCCGATCTGTAGAAGAAAACAAAACTTCTCTCATCAGGATAATTCACTTACCATCAAAAGTATTTTGGCAATGGAAAAATTAAGGGATGTGCACTATGAATTGTTGGAACATCCACCCTATTCCCTAGATTTGGCTCCCTCTGACTTTGTCCTCCCAAAACTAAAACTCTTCCTCGCTGGTCAGCGTTTTTCTTCGAATCAAAGAGGTGATTGCAGCTGTAGAGGGGTATTTTGCAGATTTTACTGAGAACCACTACAGAGACGAGATAACGGTGCTCGAGCATCGCTGGAATAAATATTTTAATTTAAAGGGATATTTTGTTGAAAATAAAAATAATTTTGAAATTATAAATTCGTTTTTCATCGTTAGGCCGAGAATCTTTCAGTCCACCCTCGTATTACATTCAAGTGCTGTAGTTACAAAGTTTAAATCCATCAAATCAAAAACTGTAAATATATATATATATATATATTTATAACTCGTTGTTTTGCAAATGCTGTAAACATGCAATGTTATTCCACCGCAACTATAAATTGCCAACTGCAGTAACTATTATTAATATGTTATGCAGAAAAAAATGGAAACTTTGTACAATTTCATTGTTACAAAAAAAGAACTATATCTGTTGTAAAATGTAATCATATGTAAATCATATGTGTTTATATGTAATCATATTTCTAATAAAATATCATTAAAAATTATTATTATTATATATTAGATGTATGTGCGTAATTTATATGAGACATAACATAATATTTCTAATAAAATATCATTAAAAATTATTATTATTATATATTAGATGTATGTGCGTAATTTATATGAGACATAATAAAATGTAGACTGTTAAAAATTGTTATTATCAGTACGCAGATGACACCGCACTATTAGCAGTCCACACAGACATCAACACGGCTCTCTCCAAATCACTACAAGACCTAAATGAAATCACAACATACTTCTACCAAAACGCAATTGTAATCAGCGGCACCAAAACACATATGTTAGTAATACACAACCCGAGAATCATGCGCCCCACACCACTATCGATACACTGTCACACATACCGCTACATTAACAACAAAAATATCTGTCAATGTCCCGAAATCAAACCTTTAGCACATGCAAAATACCTTTATCTTTACATAGATTACCATCTTAAATGGACCAACCATACATAATACCTACACACGAAACTCCGCATCATCGAAGCAAAACTCATCCAAGTAAAAGACTTTATCCTATGTATCATTAAAAAAAAAACTCCTATATCACGGTATCTGCGAATCCCTACTCAGATACGGAATAACAGTCTATGCAAACACATCAAACCGCTACCTAACAAAATTAGAAACATTACGCAGGAAAACTGTGTCAACACTTATTGGACTCATTACAAGCAACAACTAATTACAAGCAACAACGACAAGCACATGGAGATACACAGAATTCTGACCATTAAAAACCTGAAACACTACATTACATTAATAAGGAATTATTTCAACATCACCTATCGTAACAACAGAGACATATATCGTATAACAGAACCCAGAACAACTCTTTACGTCCCTAGAACCCTTCAACAGCTCATGCGGTTCTTTTGCGAGATCACATCAGATATCCACGCAACTCAACAACCTACCAAGAAATTTGAAACACATAAATAACTACAGAATATTAAAACACGAACTCTGGAAAATATAACATCAAAGTTAATATACCATTAACACTAATATACACATCACAAATCTCCAGCATCCAATGCCTACATCTCATTCATAAACAGTAACAACAACATAAATCATGAAGGCTAATCTCATTCTCTTCATAAAAGCTAACTCAAGCTTCGTAGTAAGAGGGATTAAATCGCTTCACTCATCGATACGTAATCCTCATAGACTGAAAATTATGTAACAAAACAGTCGGTAGGTGTATAAAAATAATGAAGATACTGATAACATTAATCAAATAAGTTCTGCAAAGCTTCGAGGAAGAAGCCACCCAAAGAAACAAGTAAATATTATAATTTATTTAATAAAAAATTAATCACTGTAAATATGAATGTGAAAAAAGATATAAAACACATTGTTAATATCATTATTTATGCAATTTAAATAAGATATTTTCGTAGCATTCTGTACTGAATATATGTGTGTAATTTATCTGAAACATTATCATATTATTATTATCCGTTATTCTGAAATTCCGTGGAGTCTTCACTTTATATTACAAGAACACATGTTGTAAATATACACGCAAAAAAGTATTATTATCAAAATTTTAATTCAAATGCAATGTAAAAAATAAATTACACATAATTGCTGAATTTTTTAAAAATTACAAGTTGGAATATCACCAAAGATGATTATTGTAATGGTGTAAACATTTTAGAAATCAACATACTTACTCGAAAAATATTTGATTATTATAAAAATATCTTTTTATCTATTTTAAATACAGCATTGTAAATGCATTAGTGGAATTTAAAAATCTCAGCATTCTTATTACAATTTATATATGTTTATATATTTGTACTTAATCTGAATTATATATTTGTAAATACTCTATATATATGTATATGAATGAAAATAAACGTATTCTATTCATTCTAAAAAAATATTATTATTATTATTATTATTATTATTATTATTATTATTATTATTATTATTATTATTATTATTATTATTCATTATTATTCTTTATTATACAATACGAACTTTTAAATCAACAACAGCATAAAGAAGACCTTGTCATAAACGGTCTTCCAGAAACCGAATCTACAGAAAATCTCAGAGACGTAGTTTTAAAGTTAAGCCATGCAATTGACATTCCCCTACAGCATAATGATATTCAGACCATAAATCGGATTCACAGGAAGAACGAAAAACAAGGCTCGCCACGACCCGCACGAGTCATAGTTCGTCTGACAAGCAAGGCTACAAGAGACAATCTCATAAAAGCCAGCAGACTGAAAAAAACAGTTCTCAAGGACTTAAACGCAACGCAAGACAATACATCACTCTTTCTATCTGAGTATTTAACACCTTTAAATTAGAATCTAATGTACCAACCAAGAAAAGCAAAAACAGAAAAAAATTACCACTTTTTGTGGATCAAAGACGGCAAGATTCTCTTGAGAAAGTCACAACCTTCAAAGTCTATACGAATAAAAAGCTCGGAAGACATAGATAGGCTGCCAGAGTGAAATAAAAGACTCCAAATTATTCAAAAAGAAGACCTCAACACAACAAAAATGAATGTGAACCACCAAATAGATGTAATCACACCACAATACAACAGCAATTGTACTATCGACTCGCGTGATTCATGGACACAACATACAGTACAAGCGAGAGGACTCTCAATCTTGCATATTAAATATCAGAAGAATCCGAAGAGATTGGTTATTGTTAAAGGCTTATCTGAAGAATTACACGGTATTATTGATATATATTGGACCTAACAGAAGTATCCATAACTAATGACGAAGCGACTGCTTTACAAATTCCACACTCCCAACAACATAGATCATGCCGCCAAACAAAAAGAGGGGGGTGGAATATTTATATTTATCAAACATAAATTAATAGCAAAAGAAACGGCCTATCAGTTAGAGCATTCTGAAACTCTTTGCCTCGAAATCATTAATACAACAAACAGACAGCATCCAATAATACTAAATTCTATTTACAGGCCACCAAACTTAAACATGGTAACATTCTTGCAAGAACTCAATTACTGGCTTTCACGGCAAGAAATATGCTCAACCGAATACCTAATGATAATCGGAGACATAAACATAAATATTGCAAACGAAAACCAGAACAACACAGTACAATACCTAGACACACTATCCATGTATAATCTAATACCAACAATAACATCATTTACTAGAGAAGAACTATTCGGAAATACCAGCACTGCCTCCTGTCTAGATCATATAAACGTCCGAGCACCACCAAACAGTTATGCTGCATCAGTCATAAAGTGCAAAGTAGCAGACCATTACTTCACCGCTCTAAACCTGCACACCAAGACAACACCCATGCAATGTCCCACAGCAGAAAAGCGACAGAAAACAATAATAGACGAAGAAATAGTCAACAACGAAATAAGAAAAACCAACTGGGAACACATGTCATCAGATTCAGCAGATATCTTATACAACAACATTAGACTCACACTAGATGAAATATATAAGAAAGCTGAAAAGAAAGTCAAAATTCCTCCATAACAACCTAAAATCCTTGGATAACACAAAAATTAATCCTCGAAATACACGGAAAGTACGCTCTATGGAATGAAATAAAGTGATATCCAAATAATACAGCTTTAAAAACTGAATATAGGATAACAAGGAATCGCCTCACAACAGAAATAAGAAACGTAAAAAGAAACTACTACAGAGACAAATTAATCTCTGCACAAAACAACATGAAACAAACCTGGCACCTGATCAATGAGATGCTAGATTTTGTTCCCAACACCACCGTCTCCGAAAACATAAAACACAGCTTCATGGAATACGCAAAACCTATCCAACAACTAGCATCCAACAACATTTCCAAGACCTAAGGATATCAAGCAACATGCAACTAGCTTAGGTCCTATCCTACTAAAATTAATAAACAAAATATTTAAAACGGGACAGATACCAAGTGTGATAAAGACCACCATAATTACACCCATATACAAACACGGAAAAAGAAATTTCATCAGCAATTACAGACCCATAGCAACATTACCAATTATCAATCAAATTATGGAGCGGATCACACTGAAGAAACTCACAGCATACACAGAGGCCTTTCATATTATCTCCAAAATCTCTAATGATATCGTTTTCAGAAAAATAAGGGAACAGCGTCACACTTGGAAGAACTTTACAAACGTAATTAATACCGCCTTAGACAAAAAGAAAATTTCCATAGTAGTTTCTATTGATCTAACTGAAGCCTTTGATGCACTCACACATCAAACCTTGATTGAAAAGCTGCGGCACCTTGAAAATAGACGCGCCTCTGCACAGGTGGTTTACAAACTACCTCCAAAATAGAAAGCACATCATCGGGTCAAGCCGCAGCAGAGAGCTACCAGTAACCTGTGGAATACCACAGGGAGCTGTACTCTCCCCAACTCTATTCAACATTTACACGCACGATATTAATCAGCTACCACTCAAAGGTAAGATATTCCAATACGCAGACTGTACAGCTATAATATCCAACCATAATAATGCAAGCATAGCCCAAACAAATATGCAGCATGACATAAATATGATCACAGACTGGCTCACGAAAAACTCCATACACCTAAACTCAGAAAAGACAAAATTAATGATATTCAGAAATCCACTGACTCGACCAGTTGATAGCAAATATATAACCATCCAACATCCACTTTCCAACACAAAAAACACACAGAGCAGCGAAACCACTACAATCACTCAGGTTGAAACAATACCATACCTTGCAATTTACTTCGATGCAGATATGAACTGGAATAGCCACATAAACCTTCTACACAACTCCGAACAATAAGTGGCAAATTCTACAGGTTAAAAGACATAGTTCCTATACGCCTAAGACAACTAATATACAAAGCACTATGCCAAAATATACTAAGATACGCTACAACATCGGTGCACCCACAAACTAAATATGATTTCGGTGCACCCCACAAACTAAATACACTAATGTTGTTACAGTACAAAATCATAAAATTGATATTTTGGGACAAAGAGACAATAACGACTTTATATACATTGCAATGTCAGAACACAAAATACTGACAGCAAAACATTTATGTCACTATGAAGCTTTGCTAAAACATTATTTCGATGCCAACTACAGGACAGTCAGAAACACACATCGCATAACAAGACCGCACACAACTAATTATATCAACTATAAATACAATAATCACTACGGAAAGGCCACGCGAAACTTCTACATCCCAGACATGATAAACAAATTACCTTTTGAATACAGAAACCTTACAAACTACAATAGCCTGAAAAGAGCTCTAAGGACATACTGTGAACAAGAAACACGCACCCAAAATACCATGCGAACTTAATGAAACACAAAATATTCGCTCAGGCTTCCAGTTCAGCGAGCATCAATACATTCCAAGTTATTGTGTGTGTGTGTGTGTGTGTGTGTGTGTGTGTGTGTGTGTGTGTGTGTGTGTGTGTGTGTGTGTGTGTGTGTGTGTGTGTGTGTGTGTGTGTGTGTGTGTGTGTGTGTGTGCGTGCGTGCGTGCGTGCGAGCGAAAGCCGCGCGCGCGCGCACTCGCAATTTCTCAATCATAGATTTCGTAGCTTTCCAACACAGCAAACAGATCAATAAATAATAACCAACTGGTGTAATCCTCAGATAAGCTTACATATAAGCTTAGAGAATTAAAGCAGTGAATTTAGTTCTCATCGAAGATATATCATATGTATGCATATGCATATCATATGCATGTGATGTACGTTTCACGTGTAAACCAATGTATATAATGTAAGTATCATATGCAAACAAATGTAAGTAATGTATGTAATAACTGTAACAAATGTATGCAATGTATTAAAAAATAATAATAATCATTATTATTATATTTAATACTAGAGGAACACATGTAAATATAGATGCAAAAAAGTATTATTATCAAAATTTTAATTGAAATGCAATGTAGAAAAAAAAAATCACATCTTGCTGAAGTTTGTAAAAATTACTAGTTGGAATGTTACTAAAGATGTCACTAAAAAAAAAAATATTGTATTTTAGATTTTTTTTTTTTTTTTACGTCTGTGATTGCATGAGGAAGATAGATAGATAGGGGCGATAAAAATATGCAAGCAAGAATACTGAAACGGACATTCATGTATATAACAGAAAGTATTAAAAAACATATAAATCAACAATTCTAAAGAGAACTTAAAGATAAAATTTTGCCAAGCGCTGTTTAAAACATGTTGAGAATGCCATTGCCCATCGCCTGCAATTTATTTGCATAGCAAAAGATGAGAAATATTTACTGTTGTTTGTTGTTGTTTGCAGATGATCAATCAAGTGCCTATTTATGAGATTTATGGCAACAGTGCGTAAAAGAATGTCTTTTTTTTTCTGTAGTTTTTCTACTCGTTCTAACCTTTTTTTGTAATGCTGGAATAGTCTTGCTGATTTTCGTATAATTAAATGACTTATATCAAGTACTGTGATATGCTGGGGATTTGTCGAACAGTCCTATTAATGATCTAGTAATTATTTTTTATACCTTATGTCCACGTTGTAATTGCATATTTGTCAAAAATCATACTGTCAGCTTTTGTTTGTTCTCAACAAAAGTAAGCAGCATTATTTCATTTTTATTAGTAGTGGTTTTGAATATTAAATTATGTCTTAATGTCTGACTAAAGTTTGATAAATTCGTTTTATATTTGAAGTAATATATTCTTTTATGCAAAACAGTGTGTGGGGATGGTTCATGTTTGTCATCGCTGTTCCAAATTATAAAGCCGTCGATTTACTATCCTTGCGTATTGGGATTATATAGCATTTTTACCACTTTGGGAAGGAGACTGGTAGATATTGTGTGAAAATCTTCCAGTTGTGCCTTTGAGATGTATCTTGACTTTAATTATTTAAATTTAAAAAATTATTATTATAGGCACTGTGGAGGCATACAAACGGGCGCACAGTGATTTTGTTGCTCCCGTTTTTTATAGTTTTAAAGTGGTTCCAACTCCTCTTTTTAATTTGAAAGTGTTCTTAAGTAACTCTACTTATCACACCGAAGACAGTGATATAAAATTCACCGAAATTGGCTAAGAGGAAATAAAATTTTGAAGTGTTGAAATGTGAACAGACAGGACTGCGTCAACAGCAAGCGAAGGACAAAGGACGTCGCCATCTTTACAATCACGCCACCATTGCTGAAGGGAAGAAAAGTGAATCATGAAATGTATCAAATGCCTGGAGGATTTATCGTCCGACGAAAATCAAATAACCTGTACGAAATGCAGTAGGATTCTACACGTAAAGTGTGAAAGCTTTTCATAAACAACCTGGCAACGTAAATCCGATCAACACGCGAGGGATGGCAGTGCCTACTCTGCAGGAAGAACAGAGAAACCCACCTGACGCAGCCGATTATACCGAAAGAAAAATCAGATGACGAACTGAGCAGACAAAAAAACGCAGGTGAGTCCTATGATTTTAACTCTTTAAATATACTAATAGAAAACGTTCTAGAGACTATAAAAGCCAGCTAAGTAGATCTTGTGGAAGATCCTTTTGATAAACAGAACGAAAAAATAACAAAAAAAAAGCTAGCGAATATCAAGATTTGGTCAGATATAATAATTTAGCGGTGATAGAAGTGCTGCAAATAGTAAAAGACATTAAAATCAGCATTAACGCACTAAATGACAGCCAACACAATTTGATGAAAGAGACATCTGAACTCCTTCAAGAACTTCATTCTAAACTACAATATGAACGTTTAAAGCAGCAACAACATAAAGAAGATCTTCCCATAAACGGTCATAAATCTTTCTGAAACTGCACCTAAAGAAATCCTCAGAGACATAGTTTAAAATTAGTCTATGCAATTGATATCCCACCTACAGCATAACGACATTCAGACCGTAAATCGGATTCCTAGAGATAGCAAAAAACAGGGACTGCCACGACCTACACTAGTCACAGTTCGTCTTACAAGAGTACACAAGAGACAATCTCATAAAAGCCAGCAGACAGAAAAAACCAGTTGCCAAGGACTTGAACGCATTGCAAGACAATACAACAATCTTCCTATCTGGATATTTAACACCATTCAACCAGAATCTGTTGTATCAAGCATGAAAAGCAAAAGCAGAAAAAAAAGTTACCAATTTTTGTTGATCAGAAATGCCAAGATATTCTTGAGGAAGCCACAAACTTCAAATCGATACAAATTAAAACCTCAGAAGATATAGAAAGGCTACCACAGTGAAAAACAAAGTCTTCTAATTAGTTCCAAAAGAAGACCACAATAAAATGAACATGAACCATCAAGACAGATGCAATAACAGCAAATATAGCGGCAAATTTACTTTGACCAGACCTTTCAGATCCTTCATTTGACCCCTCAAACGTCAACCTACTTCCAACACAGCAATCAAATCAATAAAAAAAATATGTAACCGATGTCATCCTCAGATAAGAGGATGACATCGGTTAGATATTTTTTAATTCGGTTATTAGAAAGCTACGAGGATGCAAGCAGGGGCATTTCATCTCAACCAAGATCAACAGAAAGAGAATAAAAATAATTATTTATTACATTGAAGTGCTGTACTTACAGCGGCTAGACACATTAAAAGCAAAAATTGTAAAATATATATATAACTTATTGTTATACTATAAATGCTGTTTACGAAATGTAATCTTATCCGATTGAAAACTATAAATTACCATCTATAGTAACTATTATTAACATATTATGCAAAAACAGAAACGTTTGTATGAAATTCACTGTAAAGAAACAAATAGCACAACATGTTTTGTAAATGCATAATATGCAATCATAACTTTAAAAAAACATTGAATTAAAAAAGAAATACTATCAAGACATGTATGTAATTTTTAAATTTTGTAATTTCAATAATTTTATAATGTAATTATTATATGTATGCAAGAAATAATAAAGAGAAAAAAAATTATTATTATTATTATTATTATTATTATTATTATTATTAAAAAGCTAAGATATTCCAATACGCAGACGATACAGCAATAATATCCATCCATAATAACGCAAGGATAGCCCAAATAAATATGCAATATGACATAAACTTGATCACAGACTGCCTCACGAAAAACTCCATACACCTAAACTCAGAAAAGACAAAATTAATGATATTCATAAATCCACTGACACGACCAGTTGATAACAAATATATAACCATCCAACATCCACTTTCCAACAAAAAAAAAACACACAGAACAGCAAAACCACTACAATCACTCAGGTTGAAACAATACGATACCTTGGAATTTACTTCGATGGAGATATGAACTGGAAGAGCCACATAAACCATCTACACAAAAAACTCCGAATAATAAGTGACAAGCTCTACAGGTTAAAAGACATAGTTCCCATATGCCTAAAAACACTAATATACAAAGCGCTATGCCAAACTATACTAAGATATGCTATAACAACGTATGCTTTCTGTGCACCCTACAAATTAAATAGATTAATGTGGCTACAGTGCAAAATGACAAAACTGATCTTTTGGAAACAAAGTGAAAATCACGACCTTATAAACATTGCAATGGCAGAACACAAAATACTGACAGCAAAACATTCATGTCACTATGCAGCCTTGCTAAAACATTATTTCGATGCCAACTACAGGACAGTTAGAAATACATACCGTATAACATGAGCTGAGAGTACTAATTATATCACATATAAATACAATAATCACTATGGAAAGGCCACGTGAGACTTCTACATCCCAGACATGATATACAAATTATCTTTTGAATACAGAAACTTTACAAACTACAATAACCTGAAAGAGCTCTAAGGACATACTATGAACAAGAAACACGCACCCAAAATACCATACAAACTTAATGAAACACAATATATTCGTTCAGGCTTCCAGTTCAGTGACGCATCAGTACATTCCAAGTTATTGTGTGTGTGTGTGTGTGTGTGCGTGCGTGCGTGTGCGTGTGAGTGCGTGCGCGCGCGCGAATTTCTCAATCATAGATTTCGTAGTTCCCAACACAGCAAACAAACAAACAAACAAACAAACAAACAAAAAATACATAATAAACAACTGGTGTCATCCTCAGATAAGCTTACATATAAGCTTCGAGGATGAAGCAAAAAAAATTAGTTCTCATCCAAGATGTATCATATGTAAAAAATTCATGTAATGTACATATCACATGAAAACCAATGTATGTAATGTATCTATTATATGTAAACCAATGTATGTAATGTAAATATCACATGTAAACAAATGTAAGTAATGTATCATATGTAAACAAATGTATGTAATGTATGTAATAATTGTAACAAATGTATGCAATGTTAAAAAAAAATCTGTTAAAATTAGATCATGAGTTTACACAGTATGTTTGTGAGAATTAGGATACATAATATTTAGATTGCATATGTGTAAATACTGTTGTATAATCACAATTTTCAAAAAGTAAAAAAAAATAGTAAACCACAACATGTAATATTATACAACTTATGTAACTCTGAACAATATAATTGTAAATTATCATTATGATTGTAATTAAAATAATAATTTTAATCCATTATCTAATAATATTCTTATCCATTTAATATCATTATGATTGTTATATATATAAAAAAAATAAATAAATGAAAAAACTGTTATCATGATTACTATTTAAATCTCATTATATGTAGCACAAAGTGCTGAACCTTGTAAAATAATATACTAAATTGATGATCATTGTACATATGTAGATATTTGAAAGAACAATAATAATAAAAAAAAAATTACTGACTGAACTGAAATAGAAGGGAAACAAAATATCATTCAAATAGCAATTCTGCTGGTGATCCAGAGCAGAACAGATTCTGTCCAACATTCTAAGACAAGTCTCTTAGGTCGGGACATAAATTATGGACTGCTACATCTAATGCGGTTTTTTGTAAATCATATGTGGTATTTCGTTGATGTTTAATTGCTGTAAATAGTTGGATAGCTTTTATGAAATTATGGTAAGTGCGTAGATATCTATTGATGTGAGATGACACTGGTGTGTTTAAGCCACACCTGCGTTTGCTAATTCTCGATATTAACGATTTTTCCAATTTTCTTTCGATGTTCGTATTGCGATGGAATTAATCCAAACTTCCCACGTTTCATAATTATGATATGTAGTCTATTGTGTTCCAACTGCTGATCAGATTGCATTCTGCAGTCCCAGGAAATTTTCAATCCTATTTCTGTTTAATGCTGCCACTAATTATCAAAGGTAAGAAAAGTATGTTTTCGCAAACATGTCAAAGAATTATTATGGGCATTTTATCATGGCAGTCGTCATAATCAGTTTGTGCTATCTTGCTGTAGGCGCTTCTTAGATGTTCTAAAGTCTTATTTTTCTAATGGCATAATCTGCATTCGCTGTTATTATTGATGTTCGAAAATTTCGCATTGATTCCATTAGTTTGTAATGTCTGTTTTTAAGCTGCTGGAATAAATGCTTCTGTTTTTTCTTTAATGTATTCATATTGCAGTCATTGTTTTGTCTTGGTCAAGTCAATGTTTTATCAGTACTACAAAGAAATTGACCAAGGAAGTGTTTACGAGTATCTTTCCAGCAGACATATCAGTTGTTTGGCTGTTCCTTTTTCATAAACGGATTTGTTTCCTAATGCTTTTAGAGGCTTTCTTAAGAAATGGCCTTAAACCTTTGCTTGGTGCTATTATTGATGGAACTTTAAAATAACTAATTCCTTCTTCAACAGTTTGCCTCACTTGCCACAGACCCCATATAACTATTCTGCTAATTAGGTATGAATGGTCAACATCACTTTTTGGATATCATTCATCATGTATAATTATTAATTATGTAGCCTTGAGAACCAGTTTGTGCTGATTCACTTGTATAATAGTATTATTATTATTATTATTATTATTATTATTATTATTATATTGCTCAAAACAATTAGGAGATATTTTATTTTTCTTGTAAATTATAAAATTATTAAAAATAATTTATTACAAAATGTAACACAGTTTGTAATAAATATCGATTATATACACAATATCTCATCAATCACACCCTCTCCATAAGTAAGAAATATTTTTTTTCATTTATGAAGTTATAATTATTTGCAGAAATTTATAATTATCCGAAAAAAACTAAAATATCCCATAATTGTTTTCAGGAGTCTGTTATTATTACGGGCAACTCCAAGGAGTCCTTAGACTCATCGAAAGAGGCCATAAACATCATGTCAAAAACTATCTAACATCTATCATACTTTGCTTTGAATCTATTTACAGTCAGATGCACTGTCATAAGTAACAAAACATGAATCTATTAAGAGCCAGAGCAATGCAGTTTAATAGGTAATCTATTCCAATCATTTATTAATCTCCAAGCAAAAAATATAGTTCCGACACCCTTGCTAACTACACTTTTACTCAATTTCCATTGATGGGCTATAGTCCTCTCACCACTATACCTGTTCTGAAACTTTTCGTTTGAATTAATCTTGTAAAATCCCCTCAGTAATTTTGTCTCAATCATGTCACCCCTTTTCCACCTATCATCTAGTCTCTATACCATAAAATCTTCAACCTGTTCTCATAAAGTTCATTCCATAGACCACATCTGCCCACAGTGGTCATGATGAGGTCTTATCTAGGCTCGAAGAAAAACAATAACTTGATTGTCTCTGTTAGTCGAAGTATTCTGCAGTAACCGAATGATCTGATGAGCTCCTTCAGTCAATTTTGGTATGTGACTTTAATATTCACTAGCACTCCCAAGTCTTGGGCTTCTTCAATTTCCTGGAGTACAGTTCCACTAATGTGGTATACCGCTGTTAATCTTTTTACTCCAAAACGCATAACCATATATTTTGCCACATTAAGCTGAGCTCAATTCTCCTTTGTCCTGTCTGCCAATCTATCAAAATCATCCTGCAAAATTTAGGTATCATCTGTATTCACTATTGCTGTACCCAACTTTTCATTATCGGCAAATAATTGAACAGTTCCTCTCAGGTTATGCCAGCTCAATATCGTTTCACTAGTATAGCCTAAGATATCATTGACTCAATTGCTTTTAATCCATGAGCTTTGTGTTCAGAATATTTGATGTATTCCACAGCTTCGTGTTGTTTAAATTTCGAGTGGAAATTATCACTGGATTCTAATATTTCTAAATAAACGTCTATAGTGTTGGTTAACTGAAATTGCTTTTATATTTCTCTACTGATCCAAATTAAAATTGTAAGCTTCATTTATTTTTCCTACTTTAATAGATAAAGGGTACTCATCGAAACCAAATTCCATTTTGATGTTCTGACTAAAAATTTGAACTGTATTTGGAATTGGTCAATCTACTTTGCCCATTTTCCATAAAACCTCGAGTCATTCATGTAAAGCGAATGAAAAATTTTAATAGGATCTTTAGTAATTTCATACTAAAGGTTTTGTTTTCCTTAAAATAATAGACAGAGGAATCAAGGAAATGCTAAACAATAATGTTGAAGGATGACACGGGTTAGTTATTGTTTATTGGTTTCATTGCCGTTGGAAGTAGGCTGATGTTTAGTAGGTCTGATACCTATACTGCAGCCGTAGGTTGGGAAATTACACACACACACACACACACACACACACACACACACACACACACACACACACACACACACACACACACACACACACACACACACACACACACACACACACACACACACACACACACACACGATAATTTGAAATGTCTTGAGGCGCCGCTGAACTGGAAAGCCTGAACTAATATCTTGTGTTTCATTAAGTTTTTAAGGTGTGTTGGTGCGTGCTTCTTGTCCTTAGAGCTTTTTACAGCACGTTGCAGACTGGAAGGTTTCAGTATTCAGAAGGTAGTTTATTTATCATATCTGGGATGTAGAAGCTTCGAGTGACCTTTGCGTAGTGATTATTACATTGATATGTGATGTAATTAGTTGTCTGAGGATATACTGTATTTATTGGTGGCTGTTCTGTAACACATCTAAATCATGTATTAGTATATCAGCTGTAGTGACATCAGTGTTTTGCTGTTAGCATTTTGTGATCTGACATTGCAGTGTGTATATATATTATCAACTCAGTGGATTTGGTCGAGTCAGTGGATTTCTGAATGTAATTAATTTATGTATTTTCTGAGTTTAGTCTGAGTTTAGGTGTATGGAGTTTTTGGTGAACCAGTCAATGAGCATGAATCATATCATACTGCATAATTGTTTCGACTATGCTTACATTATTATGGATAGGTATTTCAGCTGTATCGTCTGTGCATTCAAAGATCTTGCCTTTAGGAGGTAGCTGGTTAATATCGTGCATATGAATGTCGAATAGAGTTGGAGAGAGTACAGCTCCCTGTGGCACTTCTCAGGTCACTTGTGGCTCTCTACTTCGGTTTGACCCGATACGTGTGATATCCTTTCTATTTTGAAGGTAGATTGTAAACCACCTGTGAAGAGGCCCGTCTATTCCAACATGCCTCAGCTTCTTTGATATGGTTGGATGTGTGAGTGTATCGAATGCTTTAGTTAGATCAAAAAAGGCTACCATTGCAATTTTGTTTTTCTCTAAGGCGGTATTAATTACGTCAGTACAGTCTTCCAAGATAGATGTTGTTCGCTTATTTTTCTGAAAACCATATTGTATGTGTGGTGATGATATTAAAGTTCTCCGTATATGTTGCGAGTTTTCTTAGTACGAACCGCTCCACAATTTGATGGATAATTGGTAGTGATGCTGTTGGTGTGTAATTACTAATTCATTTCTTTTTCCACGTTTTTATATGGGTATGATTATGACAGTCTTTAACATACATGGTATTTGTCTGGTTTTAAATATTTTATTTAATAGTTTTAGGATTATTTATAAGGCCTATGTTAGTTGCGTGTTGCTTGATATTCTTAGGTCTTCCTCAATTTCTAAGCATTCGTTTGATTTGGTTTGATGTACTAAAGAGAGAATTTTGCTTCCTTTATGAATAAGGACCATAATATCTGTTTTGATTGGCGCCCTGTGTGGGGATTACGTATTGTAATTGGAGGGATATTCTCTGTGCAGTTCTTGGATCGAGTCTGCAAAATATTGGTTAAAGTCATTTTCTAGTTGTTGGAGAGATCTTGTGTGTTTCATGAAGCTGTGTTTTATGGTTTCAGAGACGGTGGTATTGGAAGCACAATCTAGCATCTCGTTAATCAGATGCCAGGTTTGTTTCATGTTGTTATGTGCGGACGTTTATTTGTCTCTGTAGTAGCTTCTTTTTGCATTTCTGATTTGTGTTGTAAGGCGATTCCTTGTTATCTTATATTCAGTTTATAAAGCTGCGTTATTTTAGAATTAGGTTTTGCTTTATCCAAAGATGTTGGTTTGTTTTTGCAACGAATTTTGACTTTCTTTGTAGCTTATTTATATATTTCCAGTATGAGTTTAATGTTGTATAAGATATCTGTTGAATCAGGTAATGACATGTGTTCCCAGTCGATTTCTATTATTGCTTGTTGACCGTTTCTTTGTCTATTATTGCTTTGTGTTGCGACTATTTCTTCCCTAGTACATGATATAATGGTTGTTATTAGGTTATACATGGATATCGTATATAGGTATTACACAGTGTTGTTCTGGTTTTCGTTTGCAATATTTATGTTTATGTCGCCGATTATCATTACATATTTCTTGGCGTCAAAGCCAGCAATTGCGTTCCTGCAAGAATTTTATCACGTTTAAGTCTGATGGCCTATATAGCATTATCAATCGACAGCATATGGGATGCTGTCGATTGGTGGTATTAATGATTTCGATGCAAAGGCTTTCAGCATTCTCAAACTGATAAACGGGTTCTTTTGCTATTAATTTATGTTCGATAAATATTAATAGTCCACCCACTCTTTTTGTTTGGCGGCATGATCTATGTGTTTGGAAGCCTGGAATTTGAATAGCAGTTGCTTCATCTTTAGAAATGGATACTTCTGTTAGAGCCAATATATCAATAACACTGGTGTAATTCTTCAGAGAAGCTTGTGGCTTTAACCTATAGTTGACGCATTCTGGTGTTATTACATCTGACTAACGGTACGCATTCATGTTTGTTGTCTTGAGTTTTTCTTTTTGATGTAATTGGGAGTCTTTTGTTTCATTATGGCAGCCTATCTATGTCTTCCGAGCTTTTGATTTGTATTGACTTTAAAGTTTTTGACTTCTTCAAGAATATCTTTGCATCTCTGACCCACCAATATTGATAATTTGTTTCTGTTTTTGCTTTTCTTGCTCTTGGTACAACAGATCCTGGTTGAATGGTGTTAAATACTCAGATAGAAATATTGCTCCATGGTCTTGCGATGTATTTAAGTCCTTGGCAACTGGTTTTTCAATCACCTGGGTTTTATCAGATTATCTCTTGTGGACTTGTTTTTAAGCCGAACTATGAATGGTGCGGGTCATGGCAAGCCTTGTTTTTTTTTTTTTCCCTGGGAATTTGATTTACGGTCTGAATGTGGTTATGTTGGGGGATTATGTCAGTTTCATGGCCTAATTTTAAAACTACATCTCTGATATTTTATGTGGATGCAATTTCAGGAAAAATATTTATGATAAGATCTTCTTCTTGTTGTTGCTGATGTGTAAAAGCTCGTATTGTAGTTTTAGGGTATTAAGTTCTTAACGGAGTTCCGATGTCTCTTTCAGGAAATTATGTTGTCTGTCAGTTAGAACGTTAATACTGATTTTAATGTATTTTCCGTTTGCAAGACTTTTCACTGCCGGATTATTATATTTAACAAATTCCTCATATTCGCTAAACGGGTTCGTTCTGATTATCAAAGGGTTCTTGGACAAAATCTCCTAAGTTTGTAGTCTCTTTTATAGTCTCTAAACCTTTTTCTAGTAATAAATTTTCGGAATTCAAATTATAATACTCAAGTGTATTTTTCTGTGTGTTCAGTTCATTCCGATTTTTTTTCCGGTATAATCGGCTGCGCCTTCGTTTGCAGCGTTTCTTTGTTCTCCCTGCAGTATAGCGACTACCATTCGTCTAGTATTGCACTGGACTTACTTTGCCAGTTGTATATGAAAGTCTGAAACATATAAAGTGAAGATTCCTAAGAAATTTCCTACAGGTTATATGATTTCCTTCAGATAATAAATCCTTCAGGCGCTTGTTGCACTTCGTGACTCACCTTTCTTCCTTTTTAGTAAATGTAGCCTGGCTGTAAAGATGGCGACGTCGTTGTTCGCGGAAAATCTGGATTTTACTTGGCTGATTTTGGTGAAATTTATATCACTGTCTCTTCAGCGTGACAATCAGAATTCCTTTGCAACACTTCTACATTAAAAACAGGAGAAAAATAAAACCACTTTAAAACTATAAAAACGGAAGCATCTATATTACAGTGTGCTCATTCGTATGACTACATCAATATTAATAATAATAGTTATAATACTCAGGTTCGGAGTAGGCTGGAATACAACAATTAAAGCAGAAATTCATATAATAACGAGAGATTTGGCTAGTTATTATTATTAATATGTAGATATCGTTTTTTCCCCGAAGGTCATAAAGGATGGTGTAATATTGCGTGAAGTTTTATCAACCGAAGAAATGAAGAGAATAGGGACTAAACAGGAAGAATTCTATTTTCAAATCACTGAGTCTATGAAGGTAATGTGTAATTATAATTTGTCCTGGATAATATCATGTCATGGTTTCTTCAATGCTTATCCTTTACAATTTAACTGAAAGTATGTTAATTACCAAAGTGATTTTGGTAAATGAAGATTTACATCTTTTGCTTTCGAAATTATTAAAATAAGCTTCATTATTCTCTTTCGCTTTCTATTGCTATCCATTAAACGAAACAGAAGCACGTAAACGAATATAACTAGGTGTATATTTATGAAACATTAAACTTCTTCTCGGCATGTTTGTTTATCTAACTGGAAACCTCTTTGATGTGGCAACGAATTTCAAACAAAGTTCCTCATCTAGAGAGAGAGAGAGAGAGAGAGAGAGAGAAAGAGAAACGCCTTTTCGTGCAGCACTCAAATTTCCATGAAATCGTGAATGCTCCTTTCTGGGTGTAGGACACAGACGAGACATGCAAAACGTAATTCATTAGGTGGTTATGTTTTTTGACATCATTACTGTAATAAAAAGGATTAAAATCACACACATCCTAAGCAGCCAGTCAACATCATATGCGTTATGGGGTGTACGTGTTTTTAAGTGCACAAAATTAGTTCAATGTTTGCATTTCGACGAAGGAACTGGAGATGTTTGCAGATCGTTTAGGTAAATGCAAAACGAGAACGATAATATCATAAATATCAAATTGACAGCTAAAATGTACTACTGTTTAAATAGAAATTGATGTTTTTGGTAAATAGAACAATTCTCTGGTCACTCCATTCATTTACCTTTTGCTAGAAGATTTGACGAAAGTCAGTCGATAAATTTTGTATTTAAAAACAACGAAGCAACAAACACGCAAAAAACCCAAAGTTGTGTTGATAAGTAACCGCTTCTTTATCTGACATACTTCTCATGTAATTCATTGTTTTTGGAATAAACTTATTTTTTAGCACGGGCAAAATACAACACATTCTCAATCTCAAAAAGGGTATATTACCTATATTTCTTAGCAGAATTTATTTTCATATTATACAGTGGAATCTCAGTTGTCGAACGCCTCTGTTCTCGAACAATTCCGTTCCCGAACATATTTGCGAAAAAAAAAAAATTCCCCCGGTTTCCGAACATGATTTCGGTTCCCGAACAGGTAAACGGCAACCACGTGCTCCGCATGCTGAGCTGTAAGGCGAGAAAGCGTCAGTTACGCGGCAGCCTTCGTTCAATGCAGACGCTTACTCGAATTTGCAGTGAGTTTTCTTGATATTCTTTGTGTTTTGTTGTGTTTGTTTTCATACATTATTATTAATTTAGCCACCGTAGGGCCGCAGAAGAATAGTGACAGCAGCAAAGCGAAAAGAAAAGTTGTTAGGACCACGATAGAGATGAAAAAAGAAATCGTATCCAAACATGAAAATGGCGTTCGTGTCTCGGATCTTGCTATGCAGTTCGGTACGGCGAAATGAACGATCTTACAATACTCAAAAATAAAGAGGCGATCGATTTACGTCTATATTTTATCTATTTTTTGTGTTTATTCTTTTTATGCAAGATTTTATGCATTTTCGTTATGTTTGTATACGATCTTATGAATGAAATACTGTTGTAAAGGTTTAAATAAACAATCATCTGGGGTTCGGGAAAGAATTAATCTATTGTACATTAATTCTTATGGGAAAATGGTGTCGGTTTTCGAACAATTCGTTTTCCGAATAGCCTTCGGGAACGAATTAAGTTCGACAACCAAAGTTGTCGAACTTTGTATTATTCACCCAGTAAGAATGACTCACGAGGCTTTGGAAAAAAATCATATTTCATATATTATTTTCATGCAATATATAGGAAGCTTCCTCTTACTATATTATATATATATATTTAATAATAATATACTGACTAAAAAACCGAGAAAGGAAGGAAAAACTTTAAAATACACGACTAGTTCCATCGGAACGTCCGACTTCTCCAGGTGTGTAAATAATTATAAAAAACTGGACAAAATAATAACAAGTTAAATAAAATGAACTTCTCACATAAACAAATTGGAAATCGCAACAGTCATATTTGAAACTGGTGTCCTCATGGTAGGTCTAGCGTGAGGCAAGAGTGAGTGACCACTGACTCGTGAGCGCCAGAACTGAATCGCTGAGCTGTGAGTAATTAAATTATTTTTCATGTGTGATTGGTCCAGGACTATCTCTTTTGATTCATTCACGGATAATACGTCTCTCAAGTTTGTCACCGCATTTATGGATAGTGGACATAAGATTCCAATCTATCTGCTGTTGGTGTTCTTTTAGATTGGAGTTAGCGGAGGAAAGAACATGACTTGACAGAGCGCATGCACGAGTTCTCTTATAAAAGATATCACGTTTATGTTCTTCCAGGCGTAGTGAAACAGACTTATCGGTTTGTCCATAATAAGGTTTACCGCACTCGCAGATGATCTTGTACACTCAGCAAATTGAAGTTGGTTGTGTTTTTCTTTGGGTTGATTCAGGAAAAAACGAAGTTTTGGTAGGGTGGTAAAGTAAGTTTTGATTTTAAATTTCTTCATAATTTTGCCAGTTTTGGTGAACGACAGCTTATATACGGTAATTGGATGTGAATAATAGGATTGGAGTTATCTTCTGGCCGAGGTTGAAGACGTGAATGTAGACGATTCGTTATGCTTCGAGATGAATAGCTGTTGTTCAAAAATGTGCTTTTGAGTTAGCTGAGTTCAATTTGAAGATCTTCTTCTGAAGTAAGAGATCTCACTCGATTGGCTAGAGTGGAAATAATACCACGTTTCTGCGGAGGGAAATGATGAGAAGAGGCATGTATCTGTCTGTGTGAGTAGATTTACTAAAAATCGAAAATTTGAGACAGTCTGGAAACCTAGTGATCTTTAGATCCAAAAAGGCCAGATGCCGTTTATCTCGATTTCTCACGTGAATTGTATATCCTGGTGGCGATTATTCAAATGATCTAGGAAGGTTTTGTAACTCCTCTAGACCAGATGAGGAAGATATCATCCATATATCGCAGCCACACTGTTGGTTTTAATGTTGCACTTGAAATAGCTCTTTCTTCAAAATCTTCTAAAAATATATTGGTCAGCACAGGAGATAACGGGCTGCCCATAGCTAAGTCACTAGTTTGTTTATATATTTTTTCCTCAAATGTGAAATAGCCGGAATTTATGCAATGCAAAATAAAGGTAAAAATATTCTTGGAAACTTTGTTTTTCAGTAGGTTGAGGACTTCTTCTGTGAGTACATTTGTGAAGAGAGAGACCATGTCAAAACTAACCATTCTGTCAGAGTCCTAGAGATTTACATTTTTTATCTTAGATGTGAAATTTTCAGAGTTTTTGATGAAGAAGGAAGAATTACTAATGAGATGTTTTAAGGAAGAAGCAAGGTATTTGGACAGGTTGTAGGTTGGTGAGTCAATGCCTTCAACAATCGGTCTTAAAGGAGTGTCTGCCTTGTGGATCTTCGGAAGGCCGTACAAACGAGGAATTAGTGGATGAAGAGAGCGGAGAGATAACCTGGTATGTCTAGAGAGTTCTGATGTAGATTTGAGGAAATTGTGAAGTTTCTCTCGTAGGGTAACTTTGTAAGAGAGAGTAAGTATCAGTTTCAAGATAATAAGTTGTTTATCTTGATACGGTAATCAGATTTGTCTTGAACTACAGTTGCATTACCTTTATCCGCTGGGAGGATAATGATTGCGTTGTTATTGCGAAGATGGTGGATAGCTCTTCTCTCATCACAAGATAAATTATCAGTAGGTCGACGACTGTTCTTTATTGCAGAGATAACTTCCATTCTGAGTAGGTTTGCTGTTTGTTTTGGTAGATGTGAAGCAGCTTTTTCTGCTTTGCTTAGAAAGAGTTGTTTAGGAATGGAGGAGGGGGACAGAAGTTGAGACCTTTAGACAGTACACTAATTTCCGCTGGTGAAGGGATATATGAGGATTTGTTTATGATAACATTTTTAGGTCTTGTAAACCAATAGGAGATTGGACGAGATTGTTCCTGTTTGAGGCGACTAAATTTTCTGATGATAGTTAATTTATTGATGTCTTGGGATCCAGAAGCTCGGTGAGAGCTGCTGTTTTTAACCTCATTCCAAGAACTATTTTCTAAAGAAGAACTCATGTTATTCTGTTCAGGTTATTGGTTATTGGTTCTATTTGGTCCAATTGGTCCAGGTTATTGGTTTAGGACTATCTCTTTAAGAGATAGTCCTGAACCAATCACACATGAACAATAATTTATATTACAAAATGACAGACTTTTACAGCTCAACGATTAATATGGTATTAGTTTAAGAGCCTGTGTAGCTCAGTGGAAGTGGCGTTTGCACTCTACAGCACTTGACTGCACGAAAAAAAGGATTTGGTAGTTCAAATCTAGTCGACGACTAGAGGAAATTTTTCTAAGCCTTTTTTCGGCCGGTTCCCGAGTTAGTCGATCTCGTCACGGGCTAGCGGGTTTTTTTCTCCCAGAAACTCGGGTTTTTCGTCCCAGAAACTCGGGTTTTTCGTCCCGTAAACTCAAGAAAATCGACCGCAGAACCCACACTATTTTCAGACATTAAAAATATTGTTAGGGTTAGAGACCACGAGATGGCGGCACTAGCTTGTCGCCTTCTTCACTGCGTACCGATGAATCAAGGAGAGCCTTGGCTGAGCTATCTCCCTGATTGGCTACCAGTGGAAATTGAACTGCCCACTCAGTCTCCAAAAGTTACATAGGGTAAACGGCCCCGCCTACTCCCTATACGGAAACAACATAGGCGTTAGCTGATTTTTTTTTTTTTTTTTTTTGATGAAGAGGTCTAACGTTCTGATGAAACTAGTCGTGTTTATTAAACCTTTTCCTTCCTTTCTCGGTTTGTTAGTCAGTATATTATTAAGATAAAAAACATTGACTTTCCAGCTTAATAAAAAGAAGAAGAACAGTGACAGTCATATTTTAATTGGTGACCGCGTGCTACCATTGGCATGAGTTGAATGTGAGTGACAGCTGCTTTTAGTGAGCCAGTACTGTACTATTGCGCTGTGGGAATCAGGCAACCTGTAGCTCAGAATGTTGTTCATGTGAGAAGGCTCCAGAACTATTTCTTTTGATTCTTCAATTCGTCTTTCAAATTCATCATTACATATATATAAATTGGTTGTGCGGTCCGAATAAACTTGGTGTTCACGTTTATAGAGGTTAGAGTTGGTGGAGAAAAGAACCTGACTAGAAAGGACGCTTGTTCTACTGTAAAAGATGTCACGTCTATGTTCCTCAAGACAGATAAATCAATTTCACGTAGTGAAATTGATTTATCTGTCTTGAGGAACATAGACAGATAACAAGACAGATAAATTAATTTCACGTAGTGAAATTGATTTATCTGTCTGACCAAAATAAGGTCGACCATAGTCGCACATAACTTTATAAACAGCAGGAAAATGCAGTTGGTTATGTTTTGGTTTTGTCGACTCAGAAAAGAACGAAGTTTTGGCAGAGTAGTATAGTCGGTCTTTATGTTGAATTTCTTCAAAATCTTTAGTTTTGGGGTAAGAGAGCTGATAAATAGTAACCGGATATGAGTGATAGGGTTGGATTCATCTTCTTGTGGAGGTTGTTGGCGTGGTCTCAAATGTTCAGTGATGTTACGAGATGAATATCCATTATTTAAGAAGGTGTTTTTCAGGAAGTTAAGCTCTGTTTGAAGGTCTTCTTCTGTGGAAGTGAGACATCTTGCTCGATGGGCAAGGGTGAAGATGATGCCCAGTTTCTGAGGGGGGAAGTGATGAGAAAAATCATGCAAATATCTATCAGTGTGGGTGGTTTTTTTCGAAAAATTGAAAATTTAAGACAGTCATGTAATCTACTGATCTTTAGATCCAACAATGGGAGAACGCCGTTAATTTCTAATTCTGATGTGAATTTAATGTTCTGATATTGGTTATTTAAATGGTTTAGGAAGTTTTGTAGTTCCTCTAAACGGCCTAAATATCTTGCAGCTTCTTTAAAACATGTAGTTGCAATTCCTCCTCCTTCATCAAAAACTCTGAAGATTTCATCTCAAAAATAAAAAATTTAAATCTCAAAGACTCTGACAGCATGGTGAGTTTTTACATCGTGTCTCTTTTTAAGAATGTACCTACAGATGAAGTTCTAACTCTTCTTAAGGACAAGGTTTGTAAGAAACTATTTGCCCTACAAATGCACTGCATTAATCTCGGCTATTTCTGCCACGAAGAAAAAATATATAAAAAAACAAGCGGGTTAGCTACGGGCAGCCCTCTTTCCCCAGTCTTAGCTAACATTTGTTTACAATATTTTGAAGAGAGAGCTATTTCTATCTTTACTTTAAAACCTAAACTGTGGTTACGTTACAGAGATGACGTCTTTCTTATCTCGGAAAATGGTTTAGAGGAACTATAAACTTCCTAAACCATTTAAATAATCAACATCAGAACATTAAATTCACATCAGAACTAGAGATTAACGGCATTCTCCCCTTGTTGGATCTAAAGATCAACCGATTACTTGACTGTCTTAAATTTTCAATTTTTCGAAAAACCACCCACACTGATAGATATTGGCATGCCTCTTCTCATCACTTCCCTCCTCAAAAACTAGGCATCATCTCTACCCTTTCCCATCGTGCAAGATGTCTTACTTCCACAGAACTAGGCCTTCAAACAGAGCTTAACTTCCTGAAAACCACCTTCTTAAATAATGGATATTTATGTCGTAACATCACTAAACGTCTGAGACCACGTCAACAACTTAGACAATAAGATGAATCCAACCCTACCACTGACATCCAGTTACCATTTATTAGCTCTCTTAGCACAATACTATCTAGGATTATGAAGAATTTCACCATTAAGACCGATTATACAACTCTGCCAAAACTTCCTTCTTTGTTAAGTCGACCAAAGCCAAAACACAACCAACTGCATTTTCCTGGTGTTTATAAAGTTTTGTGCGACTGTGGTCGACCTTTTTTGGTCAGACACATAAATCTATTTAACTACGTCTTGAGGAACATAGACGTGACATCTCCTAGAGTAGAACACCAGCGACCGCCCTTCCAGTGATGTTCTGTTCTCCGCCAACTCTAACCTTGAAGAATGGCCACACCCAGTTGATTGGGGCCGCGCTACCAATTTATATATATGCAATGATGAATTTGAAAGACGGATTGTAGAATCCAAAGAAAATTCTGGACACTTCATACATTAACAACAATCTGAGCTACAGTTTGCCTGATTCCCATAGCGCAGTAACTCAGTACTGGCGGTCTAAAAAGAGCTGTCACTCACATTCCACTCATGCTAACAATAGCACGCTGTCACCAATTCAAATATAACTGTTACTATTCTTCTTCTTTTTATTAAGCTGGAAAGTCCATGTTTTTTACCTTGTTAGTTTTATAAGTTTTGTGTTATTTCTTACTCACCTGAAGAAGCCGGGATACCGATGAAACAAGTGGTGATTTATTAAATGTTTTTTGTGTTATACTTTCTCGGGTTCTAGTCAGTTAAATATTAATTTTTAAATATATATATAAATTTTAAACACTTCGCACGGAAATAAAAAAAGAATTAAATCTTATACGATTATGTCTGCAGACTTTACAATACTTTAATTACTTTAAATTAATCTAAATAAGTTTAATAATTTTTAAATATTCAGAATATGGTTATCCGTACAGCTGATAAATGTGTATTTCTCTTTCATGGACAAATTGCTAACTCGAAAAATATTTAGAAATTGTCGCTAACTGAAAACATACAATGATTATTATTATTATTTCGTATGATGATATAAGTCTGCGCGGTTAGCCAAGTGGCTATGGGCCTCTCAACCATATGGCTCGGAAAGGAGTGTCCTGAGATCGATTTCCGTCGCTGACCTGAGTATCTTAAGGATCCTTCTCAGCC